>NC_138946.1:29335037-29555037 GCF_965226115.1 Aulonocara stuartgranti
TATGAAAGTAATGAGAAAGTGGCCACTTTCATGAGTAAATCATATAAGTTTTTACTATTTCTTTTCCATATGGCTAATGCCATCATACTTCAAGTCTAATAACAGAAGACAAGAAAAAATCAGTAAAGAAACAATTTCCCCAGCCAAAGCACAAATCAAATGAGAAGTAAAACGTGTTGATCTAAAGCATGTCACGGTCTGGCTGGGGCAGACCGTATGTGTTGCAGAGGAGGACTCAAACGCAGACCAAAACGTAGTGTGGATAAACAAAACAAGCCGTTTATTGAGGCTAGCAATGAGGGTAAAAATAATCGGGCATCGGTGAAAACTAAACAATAACCTAAACTGGGTGAACTAATAACAAAACATGAAAAAGCTTAACCATAGTGAACTGACATGGGTACCTGGGGATGAGACATGGATGAGCAGACGACCTGACAACAAATGACTGAAAGCACACGGACTAAATACACACAGGATGATGAGGGAAGTGGGAACACATGGGGAAACAGCTGGCACACATGAACATAATGACGTCACAGTGGGAGAGTAAAACTGAACATGATGAACACAGAACACCAGACCTCTTCACAATAAAACAGGAAACATAATGAGACATGACAACCCGAACTTGACAACGTAAGACACAGACATGAAACGCATGAAGAGCAGGGGAGACTTAACATGGGTTGGAAACACAAGGGGAAACTAATAAGCAAATGAACATAGGAGGCCTAATGAGCTTAACATACTACAAACATCAAGATGAACTAAAACTCAAAACACTGGGTCCTAAGACCCAGGATCGTGACAAAGCAGACCTTCCCAAAGTGTAGGATATTCAATTACACAGGAAAAAACAACTACATGTAAAATAATTATACCGTGACGCGTCTGCCTTTCTAAATGGAGGGACAGTAACTGCGTGTTTATATGTAAGCGTGTAAAACCTGAAGATAGAGACAAAATACTGTTAATCTGACTATCTGCCATTCTGCAATTCATCTCATGTAAACAATAACGCGGCGCACAGCGTGACGTGAAAAAAGGCACATACCTCTGACGTTGCGTGACGAACTCTGTATTCTTCGTCCACACGTAAACGCAAAAGAAGGACTTTTACAAAATCTCTGTTTCGAAACGCCGTTTTATGTGTGGACGAAACAGCTGCGTTTTCAAAAATACCCGTGTAGGTGCGGACGTAGCGTAAAAGAGTTAGTAGTTTATTTTCTTACTACCTGTAATTTATTGCAGATTACTTGTATTTGCTTGATTGTTTACTAAATGTTTGAGGTGTGAAATAAACCGCAATGGAGTTGTGTGTGGTTGGAGGATGTGTTTGTGCATGCGCGTGCGGGGGGGGGGCATTATTCTTGTAAAACAAAGGGGGGCCTAGCAAAAACAGTTTGGGAACCACTGATCTAAAGTATGATCAAAGTTCAGCATGAATTCTATAAATAACACTGAAGATTGTTAATACAGTTGAAAACCAAAAACTTACCACTCATTTGATGCCAACAGGTCCTTTTCTAGACTTCCAAGGGTTTGATGTAATGTGTGGACTGCTGATCCAGAGCCTCAAAGAAATCCATTTCAACTATCTTAATAATAATTCTATAAACCCAGAAAAGTAAAAACCAAGGAGGGGAAGAAAAACCAGCAAAATATTTAGATAGTTATTTGGTTTTTATTGGCTGTACAACCAGATCATGTAGCTCTCATTCAGCCAAAATATACTAGCATATAGTACTTATTAACAAAAAATATTTAAAAACACCATTTACTACAATGTCAGAAAGTTTGGTTTCACCACCTTCAGTTTAGAAAAGAGACAACAATTTAAGATCTCAGTTTTTTTTAAAAAAAGGCCAAAATTAAATGAAGTTACTACATGCTTGTCAAAAGCTAGCTTCCAATACATACAGTTTCTAATGTGTTTTGACCCGATAAAACACGTGATAGTTTTTATATTTAACATAAGCTACCCCAAAATGTTTCTGATGATTCAGTTGCGGGTATGGAATTCATAGAATGTATTTTTTAGAAGGACAAGCTAAATTACTTTATTCTCAACTATACAGCCTGGATTATGCATGTCTTAAATTTGGCTTTGACTTTCACAACAAAATTTGTATCTGAACACAATTTTTAAAAGAACAAATACTATTCCGACTACTAGTAATTAAATGTAAAAACAGCTTTCTTATGTTGCTAAAGAATCGATAGAATAGACAAATCTGGCACAGATGTTCAAAAGCTGCCACAAAGCATTAGAATAAATGTAGGGGTTATGAATATATCTAAGAGTCAAATGCTAGTAAGCAGTAGTTTGTGTTAAAAGAAAGGAGTGACATGGCATTACTCACCCAAGTAGTCCTCACTCCTTTATTGCCGTTTGCAGTTCAACAAACCACGCTGTTGCGGTGTTGTGGGGCTGAAGGGGGAAACTGCTGCGAAATGTGGTAGTCCCACACACACAGCAACTCAGTGTCGGGAAAACACAGTTCACAACTGACTTTTACTGTTTTTCTCAAGCGTTAGTAGCTAGTTGCAACTACTACATATCCAGCAGCGCACTCAGTCTGCCACAGAGCATGAGCTACCTTGGCCTCGCTGTTCCCCTCCTTCTCTCTCCTTCAGCTCATCCCAGAGAACCAACCAGTCAGGGTTTGCGAAACATACCCTGTCTCACTGTTAACTAATCTCAGATAAATATACAAACTAGTGCTGTCAATAGATTAAAAAAACAACAACTAATTAATCGCACAATTTCCTTTAATTAATCGCAATTAATCGCAATTACTTGATCAATAGCGTGGTTGCAATTACATTTTCAACTTTATATTTAAGCTTGTAACCGACATTTATGCAATATAATGAAGTAAATGCAGAATAAACACAAAGAATATATGCTTAAATTCAAAGAGAATTTGAATAGTTTTCTTCAGTCTTTTAGCACAGGTTCTCTCCTGTGAAATACAACTTTTTAAAAAACCTATATACTAACAGATCAACTGCCTATTTGCACATATGCGAAGGTAACTCTACTTGGACAAACTGCCTGAAATGCGTTGACAGAAACATTTCAGGGATTTTGAGTCATTCTGCATTCTGGATGTGTTAATTGCGTTAAAAAATTTAATTGCGTTGACCGTGATGGCGGATTATTTTGCGTTAACGCGTTAATTTTGACAGCACTAATTGAGTCACTTGTTATTAATTAACAATTTTACTGCTATTTATATACACAGCTGGGTGCTTGTTTGGCTGTTCTATATACAAAACAACATAATATAAACTGTCAGATAAAGTAAAAGTAAAAGTAAAATATAAAATAATGTGAAGCTGCAATAGAGAGATGCATAAAAGAATAGAATAAACCTTTATTATCCCGCGAATGAGAAATTTGGGTGTTACACAGCTCTTAGAGGAATATAGACATAAAGTAGTCCTATATATGTGTAAGCAACCAAAATTTGTATGTGTAAATAAAAATGTACAGTGATATATATAAAAGTGAACCTCAGCAGGTGTGCCCTTCACTTAGTTTTGTGTTGACATTGCTGTTTTATTGCATTGATTTCAGGCTGCTGTTTTATGATATTGGTCCTGGAAACATAATTTTCATCTTGCGTGGTTTGAGACCAAAGCCTTTAGCACAGTGTGGACATGTGAAATGTTTCTAAACACATACTGATTATTAGAAAAGGCATTATAAAAATAAACCTTATTTTTTTGATGAGACCACCACAGCTGTCACAGTTTTCTGTTACTAAACTTCACTTACATTGACTGTTAATTGATCTATTGTATAATACTCATATAATCTTCCAGACAAATTTAATAGTTGTAACATCAGCTAAGAAGCTTGTGATGTAATTAAGGGTCACCATCCACATCAACTAGGTCTAATGCATCTTCTGTTATTAACTTTTTTTTGCTTTCATGTACACTTTTGTATGCATTTTGTTACTGAAATTCTAGCAAAGGTGTGCACCGATAGCTTAATTAAAGTTGTTGAAATTTGGTTAAGCACCTTTAATTGATATGTGCATATTATAATTTAGTTCAGCAAGTTTTTCTTTCAGATGTGAAAACAATCTTACTCTGCAGCTGATTAAACATCAACATCCCACATAGCAAGCAGGTCTGGCCCGGATCTGGTATCAAGCCGGCACTGCTGGTTGACTTCTGGCATGATAAGACATATGTCATCCAGATATGGGGCAGGCCTGGCATAGATGGCACTGTCTATGTGATGGCATGCCACACCTGGCCCGATTGTAGTTTGGTTTATGTGGCGCAGGCCCATAGAAAGCAGGTCTGGCCCGGATCTGGCATCAAGCTGGCTCTTCTGACTGACCAATGTCAGGGCAGGGTGTATGTCAACGAGATGTGGGCCATGCATGAAGTTTTTTTTTTTTTTTTAATGTATTTCATTTAATGTTTAACGTTTTAATGTTTTCACTGTTATATTGTTTTCTTATTTATGGATATATTTGTGCTGTGATTGGGGGTCTGGCAATGACGGCGCTATTTATGTTCCTATTTTAGTTAGAAGACCCAAATGCCATGGTGCAACACTATACTGCTATGGTAGCCAACGTTTCAAATGCAGGTTTGACAGGTTTGTGAGTGTACATTTTATCTAAAACCTAGCAACGGTTTACTCATTTTTGTCAGCCGGTGGCTGTAGCTCTGGAGGTAGAGCGGCTTCTTGACAGGTTGGAAGGTTAGTGGTTCGATTCCTGGCTCGTCCAGTCTGCGTGTCGTGAATGTGTATGAATGTAGTTAGGAAGCACTCAGGTTAGAGAAAGTGTGTGATTGGGACAATGTGGCATGTTGTATAGAGCACTTTAATTAATCTGGGACAGTAGAAAAGTGCTATATGAGAATCAGTCCATTCACTGTCTGAACAGTTACTTTGCACTATTATGTTCTGGCACATGTTGTTATTACTTGATTAAGGTACACATTAGGTTGACATCTGGGGCCAGAGCTGAAACTGTTCTGGGCCAGTACAGGACCACCTGTGTGTCTGCAACTGGCCCGTGGCTGCACACAATTTACACATGACCCACATACCACAAAGAATGACGCCCCTTTGGTGGCCCAGATTAGGTTTGCTTTTTTTTTTTTTTTTGCCTGTCCCGTTTGGCTCTTTTGCCATCAGAATTATTGTCTAAAGGCAAAGAAAGATGCCCAACGGATTTACTTTACCAAATTGACCATCCCAGCCTTGCCGTAATGGTCCATTTGATTCACCTTTTATTGTTTATTTTATTTTCACTTGCTGAATACGGGACAGACTTGACTGGGGAAAGAAGGGGAGAAAGAAAGAGGGAAAGAGAAACAGCTGAGAAGAGGGACGGGGAAAAAGGACAAAAAACAAAAGAAAAAGAAAATGCATCTATCGATCACCTGGATCACCTGTTGAGAAAGAAAAAAGAAAACAAGCAGAAGAGAACAAGAGTAATAGAATAAACAACATCACAATGATATATGGGAATATGACAGTAAATACTAAATATTAAACATTATTGTGCAGCACATAAGATCAACAGAACACAGTGTGCTTTGAGGTAGGAGCCAAAAAGGGTGTAGTTTGTGGGTGTGATCACCCATGTGTACACCTGTGAGCATGGACGCGCTTGTTTTTTTAAAAGGTTCCTTCATGTAATGATCTGCTAGAGGGTGTGGGGGGCCACAGCCCCGTCCTCCAGGGCATGAAGCAGGTATGGAGGAGATCAAAACTCCAGACATCCAGAGGCCCCCAGAACACAAGAGACCAAGGAAGACCAACAGAGGGGCAGCCGCGCCACTGTCCCAGAAAGAGCTGAGGAGAGTCCCAGTGAGGGCTCACTCAGCAGCCGCGGAGCAGAAGCCAGGGGGAGTTGCAGTGACGCGCCCGTGTGCTCCGCCGGCAGCCAGCTGTGCCTGAGTGACCGAGCCCCAGGCCGAGAGGCCGGGGGCACCCCACCTCCGAAGTGGCCCGAGCGAGCCCCAGGCTCCAGGCCCCGATAAGCTGCCGCCAAGGAGTGAGCCGGTGTGTACCTGGACGCCCATCCCCAGACACAAAGAACCACCAACGCACCGATGTCTGAGGGAGTCCGCCACTGGCAGGGGAAGTGGTGGTGGGGGGAGATAGGCCTCCAAACCTTGGAGGGCCTGAGATGTCCCCAGAGAGGTGGCGTCTGATACCCAACCTGACATATAGACACAGACATACAGGCACACACAGATACAAACATCCATTCCCACCCTCATGCTCTCATATGCACTTACTCCACACTCAACCAACGTGGAGACAGACATAAAGAGACGCTGTACACACCAGATTAGGTTTGCTAAAGGTAATCCACACATGGGCCAGCACAGGACCACCAGTGTGTCTGCAACTGGCCTTGTGCTGGCCCAATTTGTGGGCCAACTCTGGTAAACCAGATCTGGGCCACCAAAGGGCCGTCATTCTTTGCAGTATGTGGGCCATGTGTAAGCACATTGTGTGGGCCACATCTGGGCCATACCAATTTTGTTACGTGGGATGATGTGAAAAGTAGCAATGCAGTGGGAGGGGACGTAAGATATGAGTAATGAGCATGTGACAAAGCCTTTTAAGATTGATATCATGAATGATTTGTCAGTGCAGGTATTCATTTCAGTACTCTGAAAGAAGTCACTTAACATTTTTAATTCTGCTGTAATTTAAATCTTAGTGTCTTTGATGATAGCTACTGTAGAAAAGGCAAACAGACAAACATGTTGGGAAGACACATTAGTAGCATTTAACTGCTATTATTAGTATTATTCTCAGTGTTTGTTCTATCATACTCATTCTCTAAGTTTCTTTATTAATTTAACTCTGTCATTTGAGTTTACTTTTTCTGGACTAGGATATTTCTGTTCTTTAAATCACGTAAATTAAAGCTGAATATTTCTATAAAACCGTAGTGATTTCGATCCAAAGCTCAGAGGAGTCAAGGTTTTCTGTGTAGTATTCGGTTTTAAGCCTTTGTTGTGTACAGGTTTGTTTTGAAAGTAAAGGAACTGTCTTTGTTGGAAGTTATGACTGCTGTATTTTTCCTTCATTTTGGCTCCAAGTGTTTATCCAGTGAGGATTGCAGGAGAGTTTATTCTCATCAGGATGCTCCAGCAGATGCTCTGCTTTGATTCTTTCCCTCCAAGAGGACACCTCTGGCCTGAACATAACATGAACTGAGCTCTTCTAATAACAGTGTTAATGGGCTTCACACTTGCAGGTGAAATGCTGCAGAGTGCTAATGAAATGCCCACACAAGCATAAAGCAGAAATTTTCAGATCATAAACAGATGGCCCTTTAAACAACTTGCAAAGCTGCCACCATGACAATATCAGAGCAGTGTAGTGGGTAACAGGTGCCACATGAGCCTCCTTTTATAATACTAAGTGCAATAATCCTTTCTGTCATCGTTGTATTTTTACTCAGTTGTATATAGTATTTGTATTTGTATTCTATTTTTATTTTTTATCTTATTGTATATTTATTTTATTTTATTCTACTGTATATAGTATTTTATTCTATTCTGTACAGTTGTGTACTGTATTTATTCTTATTGTATTCTAATTTTTGCCTCATAACTTTTGCACTGTCCACTTCCTGCTGTGACAAAACAAATTTCCCACGTGTGGGACTAATAAAGGTTATCTTATCTTATCTTATCTTTTCAATCACAGAAAACAAGGAAGCAGATTCTGCTGGGCACTATTCTTTACTTAAACAGTACATATAAGGCAAGGCAAGGCAAGTTTATTTGTATAGCACAATTCAACAACAAGGTGATTCAAAGTGCTTTACAGAGACATTAGAAACAAGAACAAATAAAAAGCATGATTTAAAATTGATTAAAACAAGCAAATAAACTAACTAACTAATTAACAAACAAACAAACAAACAAACAAACAAACAACAGTATATAAAATCAAAACAGATAAAATCAGAACAGTAGATAAAATCAGTAGTTAAATGTAAGTTTTGAAATTTAAGCTTAAAGTGTGGATTTGGTGCTTTATTCAAATGCAGCTGAGAACAGGTGAGTCTTCAACCTGGATTTAAATAAACTGAGTGTTTCAGCTGATCTGAGGCTTTCTGGGAGTTTGTTCCAGATATAAGGAGCATAAAAGCTGAATGCAGCTTCTCCGTGTCTGGTTCTGACTCTGGAAACTGATAAAAGACCGGATCCAGATGACCTGAGGGATCTGGATGGTTCATACTGGGTCAGGAGGTCATTGATGTATTTTGGTCCTAAACCATTCAGAGCTTTATAGGCCAGCATCAGAACTTTAAAGTCTATCCTCTGATGGACAGGCAGCCAGTGTAAGGACCTCAGAGCTGGACTGATGTGGTCCACTTTTTTGGTCTTAGTGAGGACTCGAGCAGCAGAGTTCTGAATGAGCTGTAGTTGTCTGACTGATTTTTTAGGTAGACCTGTAAAGATGCTGTTACAGTAATCAAGCCTACTAAAGATGAATGCATGGACTAGTTTTTCCAGGTCCTGTTGAGACATCAGATCTTTTATCCTTGATATATTCTTGAGGTGATAGTAAGCTGACTTTGTTATTGTCTTAATGTGTTTTTCTAAGTTTAGGTCTGCATCCATCACTACACCCAAATTTCTCGCCTGGTTTGTGGTTTTTAGATGTATAGATTGAAGTTCTCTGGTGACCTGTAATCGTTTTTCTTTGGCGCCAAAGACTATTACCTCAGTTTTGTTTTTGTTTAGCTGGAGAAAATTGTGGCACAACCAGTCATTGATTTCCTCAATGCATTTACCAAGAGCCTGTACAGGGCCTCGGTCTCCTGGTGACATTGTGATATATATTTGTGTGTCATCTGCATAGCTGTGATAGTTTATTTTGTTGTTGTTTATAATCTGTGCCAGTGGGAGCATGTAGATGTTAAACAGAAGGGGTCCCAAGATGGAACCTTGGGGAACTCCACATGTGATACTTGTCTGCTCAGATGTGAAGTTACCTATTGATACAAAGTATTTCCTGTTTTCTACGTATGTTTTGAACCAGTTTAGTACAGTTCCTGAAAGACCTGTCCAGTTCTCCAGTCGTTTGAGTAATATGTTGTGGTCAACTGTATCAAATGCTGCACTGAGATCCAGTAAAACTAGGACTGACATTTTTCCACTGTCTGTATTCAGACATATGTCATTTAACACTTTGGTCAGAGCGGTTTCAGTGCTGTGGTTCTGTCTAAAACCTGACTGGAAGGCATCGTAGCAATTATTCTGTTTTAAGAAGTAACTGAGCTGTTGAGAAACTGCTTTTTCAATGATCTTACTTAAAAACGGGAAATTTGAGATCGGCCTGTAGTTGTTCATTTGTGTCTTGTCAAGATTGTCCTTTTTCAGTATAGGTTTGATTACAGCAGTTTTTAGTGATTCTGGAAACACACCTGATAATAAAGAAAAGTTGAGCATAATAATAAGCATAATATCCAACAGAATTAATTACCAGACAATGTCTCTCTCACTCCCTCACTCTCTCACACACCTACACACACATTCTCTTGTCTAAGCTTAAGATTTCTCAAGGTCAATGCTGAAGAGAAAGTGAGTGGGTGTATCTCACAGAGGCCATAGAGCAGCAGAGCAGATGATGAAGTATGCCAGTTGTTCTGCATATAATCATCTGTCGCATTTGCATACTGAGCTCATTGACTCTCACCCTTCAGTGTCTTTTTATGCATTGCACACTTATTTGAAAATATTTTTGATACATTGCAGTTTTTGAGTTTCACAGAACAGGCAGAGCGTTTTCTTCATAAGAAGAAATAATTTCAAAGGGAGTTGCAAGCAGAATGTTTTTGTAGAAATAACTCCAGACTCTGTGATCATTCATGTTATTATAAACTGCAGATGTGAGAGTTACACTATTTGGTGTTGCAGTGAAAGGTAACATTTTAATCCTGCACAAATGAACCATTCTCAAAGTTTGGGGAGCTCACCTTTAGGAATTATGTGTACTGGATCTTGGCAGTAGTGTTAGGCAAATATAATGCTAAAATATTATACTGTATAATATATTGTACTTGGAACAATAAAAAGAAAGAATGAAGAATGTGTTCATGCCTGGTTCCAGACTTGCTTCCAATATTTCAGCATCATCCTAAAACTGGATTAGGGCAAATGAATGATGAATGGTGATTGATAATTTGATTACCTTTGCTCCTCCCCTTTGTGAGTGTGGACGCTTCATCTCTTTGCTCTTGAATGCTTTGCTTCTTATATTGATTTTTATTGATTTTTATGCTGATTTTTTCCCTTTTTTCCATGTGAGCTTACCTGTGATAACTTCTGGACACTTGTAGATCATTAGGACTAGAGTGTTCTTAACAGAAACAGCAACATTTTATGGTTACCTTGTCCTCAGCGCTCCGTGTGTCTGTGGCCTAGACACAGCTGAAGCCTGATTACAGCGTCTGGGCACCGAGCAGCCTCAATAGCCTGGAAAGGTGCTAACCGCTAGGCTAACTAGCAACAAGATGCCTTCCCTCTCCACAGATGACTACCACAGCCTCCTGCAGAAGATTGCAGTACTGGAGACAAAAATTCATCGTTTAGAAGTAAACGTGGAGGTAAATGGACTGTGTGGAAATGAAACAACCTTGCCTTTGATTCAAAACAATGGCGATGAGCAAGCTAGTACACAGCTAAGGAGCACAGATAACATGACCAAGAAAGTAGACTCTGTGCATTATTATAAATCCTCAAGTGATAATCCCCCCTTAGACTGTCTTGGTGCAAAACCAAGACATAAATCATGTCTCCTGGAAGGGGGAGGACGTATCACAGGCAGGGCACAGCGAGCTGAAATCTCTGAAACCGACTGGCCTTCACTTCCTACGAGACAGAGAAGCTCTTCTACCCCTGTATACGGGAGGAAACAGGACTGGACAACCGTGAATAGGAAGGTTAACAACAAACCTCCAAAACAACTGAATGTGAAACTGCAGAACAGATTTGCTCCACTATCAAAGGACCCTGGATCTATATCGGACAACCATCCATCTAAAAGCAGCGAAATAAGGTCTGAAAATCTGTTGAAAAGTGAAAGGCCACAGAGAAAGCTAAAGGCTAGGCCTGAAACTCTGATTGTGGGTGACTCTGCCGTAAAGGATGTACAAAGGATGTGCGGTAAGAACACTAAAGTCCTCTGCTTTCCTAACGATATGGTCAACAACCTGAAGGAGAGAATTCTTCAAATTGCAGATGAATATCCAACTGTGACAAACATTGTTCTGCATACAGGGTCAAACGATGTGTCCAAACAACAGTCGGAGGTTCTGAAACGGGACTTTACTGGATTATTAAATACTGTAAACTCTCTGAATGCAGCTGTATTCATCAGTGGACCTGTACCGCCGGTCAGAGGAGGAGACGAGAGATTCAGCAGGTTGTTTACGCTTATATCAGCATGTGCTGACCACTCAGTGCATTTTATCGACAACTTTAATATTTTTTGGGAACGCAGGCATCTGTTCAAAGCAAATGGATTTAATTTTAACAAGTCAGGGGTGAAACTGTTCACCTCCAACTTGTTTTATTCCATACGTCATCCATCCGTGCTTGGTGCCAAGGCTGAGATAAACGAGGAGTTATCTCATAAAGAGGAACAAACAGTACTCCAAGAACAGACAAAGCCCAGCAGAAACCTTGAGGAGGAGCTCCATTTGCCCCCACCCGGGAAGAGCCTCAGAAAGGAGAGACATCCATGGCATCTGAGGAAGAGCCTCAGAAAGGAGAGACATCTAAGGCAAGAAGAGGGGTCCCTATTTGCCTCCAACTCTCTCAACAACACCAACGACCAGGACAAGGGACCACGACCTTCCCCAGTCCCCCAAACCCCTGACAGGCCATCACCCTCCTCCCCCTCCCTTTCTCCCTCCTCCCCACACCTGAAATTCACTGAGGAGATGATGGAGCGGGTCAATGCTGGGCTCAGATCTACCCCCCGTCCCAATCCCTTTTTGTCCCCCATAAACCCCCCACCAGAGCGGCCAAAGGTTCGCCATCGAGCCCCACCCTCAACAGAGCAATCGAAGTCACATTGCCCAGCCTCGCCCCCCTTAGTTCCTCTTCATGCCCTGTCTCCGCAGTCTGATGCGTGATGTGTGAAGGGTCCGGGCTGTGAGGATTATGGCAGTGATGACTTTTCCCAGGAGAAGCTGGGACCCTGTTTACTAGAAGGTTTTAAAATTTCTGTACTTTTAGGTGACAGGAGACATGTGGCCTGGTCAAAACACAGAGAGCTGCACTCTAAAAGATCTTTAAACATAGTAAACATACCTTGTGTGCCACAGACTGCTCCCAAACACGAGGGGACAAGTAATACCTCTAAAACACTTAAGTTGGCTTTATTAAACATTAGATCTCTAGCTGGGAAAACATTTTTAATTAATGATTTAATCACTGAGCACAGCCTTGATTTTATGTTTTTAACTGAAACTTGGTTGGACCAAAGTAACAGTGGAGCTGTTCTCATCGAGACGACCCCTCCTAACTACAGTTTTATCAGTGAGGTCAGGGCGAGCAGGAGAGGAGGAGGGGTTGCTGTCTTATTTAATGAATCATTTCAATGTAAGCAGCTATCTCCTGGAAGTTTTCAGTCTTTTGAATATGTGGCTTTACAGCTGAAGGCCCCATCCAAAGTTGTGTTTCTTAATGTTTACAGGCCTCCCAAATACTGCACAGACTTTTTTAATGACCTCAGTGAACTGCTGTCTGTGATCTGTGTTGATTTTGACTGTGTAATTATTGCTGGGGATTTTAACATTCATGTGGACAACCCTCAGGACAAAGGGACTAAAGACCTGAGTAACACTCTGGGCAACTTTGGGCTGACTCAGCATGTAACAGAGGCCACACATAATAGAGGACACACTCTTGACCTACTGATCTCCAAAGGCCTGAGCATTTCAAAGGTTACTGTGTCTGATGTGGGCCTGTCTGATCATTACTGTGTTTTCTTTGAAAGTAAAATCTCAGCCCACACAAATATATCAACAACAGTGATCACAAAACGGTGTATAACTGAACACAGTAGTGCAATTTTTAACCAGGTCTTCCCATTAACACCTGACCTGTCCAGAGGGTCAGTCAATGAGCTCGTCAATAGCTTCAATGCTAACATGTTAAATGTAATGGACACTATTGCTCCCATTAAGGTGAAGGTTATCTCTGGAAGGAAAAAGTCTCCATGGAGAAACTCCACACTGGTGAAAAATGAAAAAAGAGAGTGTAGGAAAGCTGAGCGCAGATGGAGAAAAACAAACCTCCAGGTTCATTATGACATTTATAAAGAGAAACTTCACAATTATAATTTACAACTGAGGAATGCAAGGAGGTCCTACTTCTCTGACATCATCACTAAAAACAGCCATAATGCTCGGGTCTTATTTTCTACAGTTGACAGGCTAACGAACCCCCCTGTGTCAGTGGCAGCTGAACTTCATTCGACCATGGCCTGCAATGACTTTGCCAAATTCTTCACTGAAAAAATCCAAAAAATTAGACAAGCAATTGGTACATCAACAGCAGATCCAGGATATGTACTGTGTCCACCAAAAAACTGTTTAAACACCATGAAACAGTTTCAACCTATTAACAGCAAAGACCTGGAGGACATCTTAGGTCAACTGAACTCCTCCTCCTGCTGTTTAGATGTCCTGCCAACAAGTTTTTTCAAAAAGGTCTCAAAGACTTTAGAGTCAGACCTGTTACAGATCGTCAACTTTTCTTTATTATCAGGTGTGTTTCCAGAATCACTAAAAACTGCTGTAATCAAACCTATACTGAAAAAGGACAATCTTGACAAGACACAAATGAACAACTACAGGCCAATCTCAAATCTCCCGTTTTTAAGTAAGATCATTGAAAAAGCAGTTTCTCAACAGCTCAGTTACTTCTTAAAACAGAATAATTGCTACGATGCCTTCCAGTCAGGTTTTAGACAGAACCACAGCACTGAAACCGCTCTGACCAAAGTGTTTAATGACATATGTCTGAATACAGACAGTGGAAAAATGTCAGTCCTAGTTTTACTGGATCTCAGTGCAGCATTTGATACAGTTGACCACAACATATTACTCAAACGACTGGAGAACTGGACAGGTCTTTCAGGAACTGTACTAAACTGGTTCAAAACATACGTAGAAAACAGGAAATACTTTGTATCAATAGGTAACTTCACATCTGAGCAGACAAGTATCACATGTGGAGTTCCCCAAGGTTCCATCTTGGGACCCCTTCTGTTTAACATCTACATGCTCCCACTGGCACAGATTATAAACAACAACAAAATAAACTATCACAGCTATGCAGATGACACACAAATATATATCACAATGTCACCAGGAGACCGAGGCCCTGTACAGGCTCTTGGTAAATGCATTGAGGAAATCAATGACTGGTTGTGCCACAATTTTCTCCAGCTAAACAAAAACAAAACTGAGGTAATAGTCTTTGGCGCCAAAGAAAAACGATTACAGGTCACCAGAGAACTTCAATCTATACATCTAAAAACCACAAACCAGGCGAGAAATTTGGGTGTAGTGATGGATGCAGACCTAAACTTAGAAAAACACATTAAGACAATAACAAAGTCAGCTTACTATCACCTCAAGAATATATCAAGGATAAAAGATCTGATGTCTCAACAGGACCTGGAAAAACTAGTCCATGCATTCATCTTTAGTAGGCTTGATTACTGTAACAGCATCTTTACAGGTCTACCTAAAAAATCAGTCAGACAACTACAGCTCATTCAGAACTCTGCTGCTCGAGTCCTCACTAAGACCAAAAAAGTGGACCACATCAGTCCAGCTCTGAGGTCCTTACACTGGCTGCCTGTCCATCAGAGGATAGACTTTAAAGTTCTGATGCTGGCCTATAAAGCTCTGAATGGTTTAGGACCAAAATACATCAATGACCTCCTGACCCAGTATGAACCATCCAGATCCCTCAGGTCATCTGGATCCGGTCTTTTATCAGTTTCCAGAGTCAGAACCAGACACGGAGAAGCTGCATTCAGCTTTTATGCTCCTTATATCTGGAACAAACTCCCAGAAAGCCTCAGATCAGCTGAAACACTCAGTTTATTTAAATCCAGGTTGAAGACTCACCTGTTCTCAGCTGCATTTGAATAAAGCACCAAATCCACACTTTAAGCTTAAATTTCAAAACTTACATTTAACTACTGATTTTATCTACTGTTCTGATTTTATCTGTTTTGATTTTATATACTGTTGTTTGTTTGTTTGTTTGTTTGTTTGTTTGTTAATTAGTTAGTTAGTTTATTTGCTTGTTTTAATCAATTTTAAATCATGCTTTTTATTTGTTCTTGTTTCTAATGTCTCTGTAAAGCACTTTGAATCACCTTGTTGTTGAATTGTGCTATACAAATAAACTTGCCTTGCCTTGCCTTGCCTTGCCTTACCAATAGTATGTGGTGACAGCAAGAGAAAGAAAAGAGATGACCAAATACAGTGGGGCAAAAAAGTATTTAGTCAGCCACCGATTGTGCAAGTTCCCCCACCTAAAATGATGACAGAGGTCAGTAATTTGCACCAGAGGTACACTTCAACTGTGAGAGACAGAATGTGAAAAAAAAAAATCCATGAATTCACATGGTAGGATTTGTAAAGAATTTATTCGTAAATTAGGGTGGAAAATAAGTTTTTGGTCACCTCAAACAAGGAAAATCTCTGGCTCTCACAGACCTGTAACGTCTTCTGTAAGAAGCTTTTCTGTTCCCCACTCGTTACCTGTATGAATGGCACCTGTTTGAACTCATCATCTGTATAAAAGACACCTGTCCACAGCCTCAAACAGTCAGACTCCAAACTCCGCCATGGCCAAGACCAAAGAGCTTTCGAAGGACACCAGGAAAAGTATTGTAGACCTGCACCAGACTGGGAAGAGTGAATCTACAACAGGCAAGCAGCTTGGTGTGAAAAAATCAACTGTGGGAGCAATCATCAGAAAATGGAAGACATACAAGACCACTGATAATCTCCCTCGATCTGGGGCTCCACGCAAGATCTCATCCCGTGGGGTCAAAATGATCATGAGAACGGTGAGCAAAGATCCCAGAACCACACGGGGGGACCTGGTGAATGACCTGCAGAGAGCTGGGACCAAAGTAACAAAGGTCACCATCAGTATAGAGCTGGGCGATACAACGATAACGATATGTATCGCGATATTAGATTAGATTAGATAGAATTTTATTAATCCCTCGGGTGGGTTCCTCTGGGAAATTCGATTTCCAAAAAAGCACAGCACCGACAGAAGTTACAGAGTTATACACACACACATATATATAAATACAGAGACAATATAAATAAAATATACGAAGGGGATAAATAGAATAAATAGGAATAAAAATAAAAATACAAGTGAATTGCACATTTCAAGTATTGAGTCTATTGCACCGTTGACTATTTACAAAAGTATTGCACAAAAGGTATTGCACAGTGAGGTGAAGAGGCACTACAGCTTAGTTGTTCCCCCCTCCTTTGTCCTCCTGTTTCCCCTCCCTCTCCCCTCCAGAGAGGAGTTAAACAGTCTGATGGCGTGTGGGACAAAGGAGTTTTTAAGTCTGTTAGTTCTTGTCTTTGGGAGAAGCAACCTGTCACTGAACAGACTCTTCTGGTTGTTAATGGCCGTGTGCAGAGGATGCCTGGCATTGTCCATAATGTCCATCAGTTTCTTTAATGTCCTTTTCTCTGCCACTGTCACCAGAGTGTCCAGCTTCATGCCGACCACAGAGCTAGCCCTCCTGATCAGTTTCTCCAGCCTGGATGAGTCCTTCTTTGCTGTGCTGCTCCCCCAGCACACCACAGCATAGAAAAGTACTCCAGCAACCACCGACTGGTAAAACATCCTCAGGAGTTTCCTGCAGATGTTAAAAGACCTCAGCCTCCTGAGGAAGTACAGTCGGCTTTGGGCTTTTTTATACAGGTGCTCTGTGTTGCATGACCAGTCCAGTTTATTGTCCACCCACAGCCCGAGGTACTTGTACTTGTTGACCACCTCCACCTCCTCCCCCTCTATCTGAACCGGCAGTGGACCTGCTCTAGACCTCCCGAAGTCCACAACCAGTTCCTTAGTCTTTGAGGTGTTGAGTTGCAGGTGGTTTGTGTGACTCCATGCGACAAAGTTCCTCACCAGACTTCTGTACTCCTCTTCCTGATCATCCCAGATACACCCCATGATGGCTGTGTCGTCTGCAAACTTCTGAATGTGGCATAATTCAGAGTTGTAGCAGAAGTCAGAGGTGTACAGGGTGAAGAGAAGAGGGGACAGCACAGTTCCCTGTGGTGCTCCTGTGCTGCTGACCACTGTGTCAGACGTGATGTCCTTCAGCCTGACGTACTGTGGTCTGTCGGTGAGGTAGTCGGAGATCCAAGCCACCAGGCGATATAACTTTTACTCGATAGAGAAATTAAGCTATCGCGATAGACCTCGCCGCTCTTGTCCTCTTAAAAAAAAAAAAAAAAGGTCAGCCAATCCAAATCAAGTAGCGCAGAGCCGAACCAATCACAGCCGCAGCGTCACGTTGCGTGACTTGTTACGTACAGCACAAGTGCCAAGCCGCATGTGTGTTTGTTTGGGAAGCAGCCAGCGAGTAATGGAGGAAATGAGTGTGCCGACTAGAAAAATCAACCAAGCGTGACCGAAGAGAAAACAGATGATGGTTCCAATGCCGGAGAGATTGTCGAACGGAAGAGCCATAGATGTTCCGTAGTGTGAAGGTATTTCGGCTATTTCAAGTCTGACAAAAAACAGAGTAGCGTGCACTGTAAATTATGCCGAAAGCAAGTCTGGAAATACTATAAACTGGTGCATGCGTCACACTGTGCGCCACGTTATTGTTTCGGTGAAATTAATTTCTACAATACTGTTAATTCTACTCTCTGCAGTGTTTAAATGCTTACATATACACACAGTTACTGTCCGTCCACACATACGACTGGGTTCTGCTTCTATGCCCCAGCTTTGTTTACTTTTTCCCACCGAGGCTTCTAGACTTCTGATTGGCCAACATTTCTGCACGGTTAGGAATATAGCGCCACCTGCTGCTTTGGCATGTTCATAGCAGCGTTTTCCTTCATTTCTGCATTTATGTGTGGACGGGATTATTTTTTAAAACGAAAACGGAAAATCTCCGTTTTCAAAAATACCCGTGTACGTGTGGACGTAGCCTCAGTCTCTGACTGGAAGCGCTAATTCGTCATTCGGCTTTTGTCAGACTAAAGTAACTGTTAAAACTGTTTGAAAAGCTAAGCTATACAACAAGGAGAGATTGAGAATTTCCTTTTAGTTCTCAGTTTATTTGATATTGACAAAAGTTAGTCAGTTTTGTCTGTTCTTCTGTAAAACAAACTAAGATTTATTTTTAGAATTAATATTTTGTTTCTAAGTGGAATTGACAATTTAGTAGTCTGTTTCGTTTGTTCTATTTTGAAACTTAAACGCTTTAGCGGCTGCCTTTTGTGTAGTTTGCAATATTTGCCTTTATTTATCTGAAAAAGTCTCATGTTCCTTAAGTACATCTACCCTGTTGAACTTATTATGGGAAATAAATATTTAAATAAAAACAAGCTGCTGATTATTTCACATTTTACTTGTGAGCAACGGCACATTTAAATCTTACAAATATAGTGATTTGGCTTATATCGTGATAGATATCGTTATCGCCTGAAATGAAAAAAACATATCGTGATATGAAAAAACCTCATATCGCCCAGCTCTACATCAGTAACACACTACAACGGCAGGGAATCAAATCCCGCAGTGCCAGACGTGTTCCACTGCTGAAGCCAGTGCATGTCCAGGCCCGTCTGAAGTTTGCCAGAGAGCACATGGATGATACAGCAGAGGATTGGGAGAATGTCATGTGGTCAGATGAAACCAAAGTAGAACTTTTTGGTATAAACTCAACTCGTCATGTTTGGAGGAAGAAGAATACTGAGTTGCATCCCAAGAACACCATACCTACTGTGAAACATGGGGGTGGAAACATCATGCTATGGGGCTGTTTTTCTGCCAAGGGGACAGGACGACTGATCCGTGTTAAGGACAGAATGGGGCCATGTATCGCGAGATTTTGAGCCAAAACCTCCTTCCATCAGTGAGAACTTTGAAGATGAAACGAGGCTGGGTCTTCCAACATGACAATGATCCAAAACACAACAAAGGAGTGGCTCCGTAAGAAGCATTTGAAAGTCCTGGAGTGGCCTAGCCAGTCTCCAGACCTCAACCCCATAGAAAATCTGTGACGGGAGTTGAAAGTCCGTGTTGCTCGGCGTTAGCCCCAAAACATCACTGCTCTCGAGAAGATCTGCATGGAGGAATGGGCCAAAATACCAGCTACTGTGTGTGCAAACCTGGTAAAGACCTATAGTAAACGTTTGACCTCTGTTATTGCCAACAAAGGTTATGTTACAAAGTATTGAGTTGTATTTTTGTTATTGACCAAATACTTATTTTCCACCCTGATTTACCAATAAATTCTTTACAAATCCTACCATGTGGATTCATGGATTTTTTTTCACATTCTGTCTCTCACAGTTGAAGTGTACCTCTGGTGCAAATTACTGACCTCTGTCATCATTTTAGGTGGGGGAACTTGCACAATCGGTGGCTGACTAAATACATTTTTGCCCCACTGTATACCCACAATAAGTAACAGCCCCAGAGGGTACATTTGAACTTTAAAGAATACATAAGTGTAACCATTAGGGGTAGAGGGCTAGGTATCTGTCTTTCTCCAGCTATTATAGCTGCAGAAAAGTATAACGAAGAAAAGGATGCCTAAGAAGTTGACCAAACTGTCCGTACCTGAGGCCTTAGATAGAAGCCAGGAGAATAATCCAGCTGTACAGTCCATAGCAAGCTTTCTTGAACAAGCTCCAGTAAACATCACAGTGGCAGACATGCAAGACACAGTCTCAAGCATGAAGAGTTGGACAGCACCAGGCCCAGACATGATTCACACTTTCTGGTTAAAGAAGCTAATTGCACTCTTTGAGCATCTGGCAGCACAAATGAACAAGCTGCTAGTGGATGAGATACACCTGAAATAGCTAAATAAAGGCTTGACAGTGCTGATCCCATAGGATCCCCAGTAGGAACTGGTCTCATCCAACTAATGGCTAATAATCTGGTTCAGTACCACATGGAAGCTCCTCTCAGGCATCACAGTGGTTTAAGATGAACAGGCACGTGGCTTGGTACACATGCGGGGCCCAGAAATGAGCTGGCAGAAACACAACAGGGGCAAAACACCAGCTCCTGGTAGGCAGTTCCTTGACACTGCGAGACCAGACTGAACAACCTGTGCACTGCCTGGATTGACTACAAGACAGGCTATGACTTAATGTCTCACACATGAATCCTGGAATGTCACTAGGGGTCAACTTCAAGTCAGCTGCACAAGTCACCATCAAGTGTGATATTTCCTTGCCCCCACTGCTGTTCTGCAAGACTGGCTACAGATACTGACTATCGAATGAAGCTATCATTAGCCATCTCGTCTACATGGATGATATCAAACTACAGTGGTGTGAAAACGCATTTGCCCCCTTCCTGATTTCTTATTTTTTGTATTTTTCACACTCAAATGTTTCAGATCATCAAACAGATTTAAATATTTGACAAAGATAACACAAGTAAACATAAAATCTAAATGTAGGGGTACAACTGCCATCAAGTGTTTGCCATCAGATTCAGTTCAAAACTTTATGTAGTCCACTCCAAAGTCTTCATTTTGTTTTTCTAAAGCCATTCAGAGGTGGACTTGCTGGTGTCTTTAGAATCATCGTCCTGCTGCAGAACCATCGAGCCCAGCTGTCACTTCAATTTGTTTCCTTTTCAACAGCCTTTTTTCTGTTTCACAAGTCGCCTTGCAACTACATCAAGAATTAACTGCTCTCATGCAGACATAATTTGAGCAATGGTTTACCAAAATATTCCATTCCAATTTTCCTTCTGTTTAAATGTTGCTCAATCCAAAGAAAAACTCCTTAGCAATACATTGTTGATAAAGTAAATTAAGAACACTTTTTGCCAGAAGAAGGTTTCTCTGCATTTCAGCTGTGTACTGCTTCAGTTCATTACTCTTCAGTCAGATTTTAATAATACACATCATTAACAATTCACTCCAGCTTCTGCAGGGTATGACTTTGATGTTGTCACCGCCTTCGTCGTCTATTACCAATTAGTACATTATATTTGTAGTGGAAGAGTCAATCCAGCATTGCAGCAGTCCTTTCATGCAAGCAATACAGCAGCATCCACACAAGGCAAGGATTGCTATTGTAACACCTATGGTTGCTAGGAGAGATCAGTGCATCCAATTTCCCAAACCATTTCTGCATCCAATCTCCGAATGGATCTTCAATTCCAGAATTTTCATCTTATTCTTCAGGGAGCAAAGTTATACATTCTAATGCCCTCGTAATGCCCTCAATAGGGCTTTATTATTTGGAATGAATGCAGTGAACATCTTGCACGCTCCTTACTGCTAAATGCACATTTGGCCCCAGTTGATTAGCAATGCTTTAATTGCATCCCTTGGATAATTCACACATCTCTATTGATTGTAATAAAGATAGTTAATCCAATCTAGATTTGTTTATTGTTACCCACCAAAACAAGATGGCCTCAAAGCCTGCGGCAGTCTGATTTCTGGCTTTAAATTCATCAGGGACTCAATGGGGACTCCGATCACATCAACAGTCTACTATCAAATGTTATTGCTGTATTCCCTCTGCATTTCCAATAAAGCACACCTTGAGTTCCCTTTCACCAACTTGGTGAAGCGTAGATTCGAATCTAATATTTCATGTACTAATATTATTTTTATTTTTTTATTTTAATATAGCAGAACTTCAAGTGAGCTCTGATTTTTCATTGTGACTTAACTTGAAAACAGCTGAATTAATATTAACTATTTCCCCAATTTGATTCTGTACTTGATCCTGCGGCCCTTCCATCCCTACAGTTTGCCTGCCTAGTCACTCTCTACCTCACTCTCTTTCCCTGTCCTCTCTATCCTGCCTTGGTTTTGATCTACATTTTCCGACCCAATGTCCTGGTCTACTCTTAGAGAGTGGAATTCAGAGCTCCTTGTCCTTTTTTCTTGCCTGCTTCTTGAGTGTCACTCAAGTATGCTACCGCTTCTTCTCAGATATATCTTCTTTTTGTGACTGTTTTAAAAAAATAAATAAATAAAAAATCCTATTTATTGTCAGTTTTTTTACCAATTGCTCACATTTGCTTATATCTAATTTCCTATCAAATCTTTGTCGCAGAGCCATCTTGTCTACTTTTATTCTCACTCACTCTACAAGCTCACTTGTCAGTCGCCTTCAAGTGTAGTAATAAAGTGTTTAGAAAATTGTGCTCCCATTTTATCCAAAAAGTATGCTTCTCTCCCTCCTTGACAGTCACTTTATACCGGAGTAGCTGGGCCAGATATGCCCAATATAGGCATAGTGTCGAATGTAACAAGTTCTCTGATTGGTTAGAGAGACACAGGCTGTCTGTCTGGATTTTCTACACTGCTGTGGCAATAGTTTTGCAATACTAAGAAGTATGTGTGTTGTACCACATTCAACCTTGGCATTTAGACTTTCCCCCACATGGCTATATTAAGAATATGAAGGGATGCTGCAGTGAAATCTAAGCGTGTGTGCCTGTGGACAGCCTGACCACCTGTTGAAGGTAATGTGTTACTTGGCTAATGCTAGCATCACTGCATGTAGATCCCCACTCTTTCATGATCATCTATGAAAATATTATGTCCCAGCAGTACTAGATAGTTACCATTTTTAGTATGCTAATATGAGCTTCACAAATAAAGTTCAAAGCAGCTCCAAATTTAAGAACCACCACTGAGCCCTGTTACATTTGGACACCATGTTAGAGCAATGACTCCAACCTACAGCCTTTAAATTAATGAATTTAAAGGTAATTCAAATTCAAATTCAAATTCAAATTTTATTTGTCACACACACACAACCATACACAGTATGACATGGGGGTGAAATGCTTGTAGCTGTACAATGCCCGACCATTAAATGACAGAAGAAAAGTTTTACAATATTTACAATTTACTACAAAAATTTACAAATTAACTTAGGAATTTACAGTAAAGAATGTGCAAATAGCAGAAGAGATTATAAAGATAAGGATTATAAATTATAGGAATTATAGAATTATAGGAAATGTGTGGTGGTGCGTGTGGTGACGTGTGTGAGAGTCCAGTCTTATAGTGACGTGTTTGGGAGAGTCCAGTCCTACACCTGGTTCAGGCCCCGAATAGCCTGGGGGAAGAAGCTCCTCTTCATTCTCTCTGTTTTGGCCTTAAGGGAGCGGAAGCGCTTCCCAGACCTCAACAGTGAGAAGAGTCCATTGTTGGGATGGGAGAGGTCCATCATAATCTTCCTAGCTTTGGACTTGCACCACTTGGTGTAGATGGACAGCAGGTCAGGGAGCTCTGATTGAATGATGCGTTCTGCCGAGCGCACCACCCTTTGCAGATCTCGTCTGTCCTGCTTGGTGCTGTTCCCAAACCAGGTGCAGATGTTTGACGTCAGGACGCTCTCGATGGTGCAGGAGTAGAAGTTCTTGAGCACCTTCAGTGGCAGATGGAAGTCTCTAAGTCTTCTGAGGAAGAAGAGACGCTGACGGGCTTTCTTAACCAGGGTGTTGATGTGACAGGACCATGACAGGTCCTGAGTGATGTGGACACCCAGGTATCGGAAACTGTCCACTCTCTCCACTGGCGTGCCACTGATGATGAGGGGTTTGTAATTCCTCGCCTGCTTTGTAGTGAAGTCCACGATCAGCTCCTTAGTCTTGCTGATGTTTAGGAGGAGGTTATTCTCCTGGCACCAGGTCTCCAGGTTCCTAATCTCCTCCAGGTAGGCCGTCTCGATGTTGTCGGAGATCAGGCCCACAACAGCAGTGTCGTCAGCAAACTTGACAATGGAGGTGGTGTCGGATGTGGCAACACAGTCATAAGTGTACAGTGAGTACAGCAGGGGGCTTAAAACACAGCCCTGAGGCACTCCAGTGCTGAGTGAGATGGAGGGGGAGACTTGTTTTCCTACCCTCACTGATTGGGGTCTGTCTGTGAGGAAGTTGAGGATCCACTGACACAGTGATGAGCTGAGTCCTAGATCCGTCAACTTGGTGAAAAGCTTAGAGGGAATTATTGTGTTGAATGCTGAACTGTAGTCCACGAACAGCATCCTAACATAATTCCCTCTGCCAGTGTCCAGGTGACTCAGGGATGTGTGGAGCAGGTGAGATATGGCATCGTCTGTGGAACGATTAGTCCGGTAAGCAAACTGAAGTGAGTCGATGGTGGGAGGAAGTGAAGAAGTGATGTGATCTCTCATCAGTCTTTCAAAACACTTCATCACAATTGAAGTCAGTGCTGAAGTCCTTAATTACCTGAAGTCAGGTAATTAATAAAATGCTGTCTGTAAATACATCAGTACAGATATTACCATTTAAGGTTGAGCCTAAAGAACTGAAACAGAGTTATTGCAATGGTAGCTGTCACTTCAGTCATTCCTTATATTACTGCCCTCTGCCAAGACAAAGAATAGAGATGACACTATTGATTTAAGTTAATTTGTTTAAATGGCACAAGCACACACATTTCCAGTCCCTTCAAAATCTGAGCTAAGAATTAAATTAAGAATTAAATATAAACAATGAATCAATTTAAAGCAGAAACTGCACACCAGTCATCAGAAGCGTGGTAAAATAACATGAGTATTGTATAGTTTTGTAGGGTCTAGCATATATAGCCACATTTTATATGGGCTGGGTTTGAGGGTTGAAATCATAAGCCATATAACCCAGTTATTTTTACTTACCTGTAGTTTGTCAGTAAATGAATGTGTCGCTGATAAAAGAGTGATGGATTTCATTGCAATTGTTTTTAATAAACTGTTTCTTCTTTTTGTAGAAGTCATTAGCATCTGTGGAGGAATGTATTTATGTATTTGAATACCTGCTATCACTGAACTGAACTCTGTCTCCCCACTGCCAATTTGGTGTATTCCCGATCGAAAGTTTAAGACCAGTTGAAAAATGGCAAAAAATCATATTTTACATGGTTGGATTTTAACAAGGTTAAGTGGTCTTAAAATTTTGATCGGGACTCTAAATGGTTGTTTGCATTTCTTAAAGGAGCGACACTGTAATTCAGTTTCACGCAAATGACAATAAACACATTCAAATTCAAATATCTACTGGACAGTCTCTAGGGCACCTTTGCACAGCCTGCAACTTGGGTCCTATCAACTGTATTTGGCTTGAAGCTCTATGAGCCTGGTGCTTATCACCCTAAAAAATCTTAGAAATATGGTACCAAATCAGATGCTTACTCTGGATGGCATTACTTTGGCCTCCAGTAAGGAATTTTGTGAGGAATTTTGTAGTCATTTCTGACCAGGATATGTCAATCAATGCACATATTAAACAAACATGTAGAACTGCTTTCTTCCATTTGCACAGAATCTCTAAAATTAGAAACATCCTGTCTCAGAGTGACGCTGGAAAACTAGTTCATGTATTTATTACTTCTATGCTATACTACTGCAATTCATTAATATCAGGATGCCCTAAAAAAAGCTTTTAGATGATCCAAAATGCTGCAGCAAGAGTACTGACAGGGACTAGAAAGAGAGAGCATATTTGTCTTTTATTGGCTATTCTTCATTTACTCCCTGTCAAATGCACAACCAAATCTTTCTTATCCCTTTCACCATCATGAATAATCAGGCTCAGACCTCATAGTACCATATGACCCCAATAGTGGATTTTGCTGTTATTTGCTGAATCTATGCTGAGCCCACTGCAACCTTTGCATTAATCCTCTCAGATTGTAGAGTGAAGAAGCAGTAGTGAATAGAAACCAACAATAGAAACACTCTCAAAGGCTGTTGTGAAAACTGGTCATTCTCCGTCTTCTTCTTTGCTTGTTTTGATGTTTAAGCATACTAGCATTACTCACAGTTTGAGCCAGTCAGTCAGTCATGGATACTCCTGATCTCATCTTGTTATGCGTATAAGCACATCTCTCCACAGAATCAATTTCTTATACTTACACTAAAGAGCTGTCAAAGGACACTGGGGATAAGATTATAGACCTGTACAATGCTGGAATGGTTTGTAAGATCATCAGCAAGAAACTTGGTGAGATAGGTGAAAACTGTTGGTAAGATTATTCAGAAATGATCATTAATCATTGCCACTCAGGAGCTCCAGTGGTATTCTCGAAACAACCAAGGCATAGAAATCTCCTAGTCAGATGCCCAAGCCACCTCATCTGAACTGCTCCCAAATACCTGAGCTCCTTAAATCAATAGTTTGATTTAATTTTGAATAGTTTTAGAGCAGAGACACAATCCAAAGCAAAAACAGTCCACCCCGGGGTGTGGCTAGAAAATCTGTCCACAAAAGTTATGAACTGAATCAATGACAAAAGGGCAGCCTTGGTGGAGTCTAGCTGCCACCAGGAACCAGTCTGACAGTAGCTTGCAGTAGCTGGCTGTAGCTGGCAATACACATCAAGTTGTCATTTGTGCTGTACAGGGGCTGGATGACTTATTACAGTGCACCGTTTATCC
Source organism: Aulonocara stuartgranti (assembly GCF_965226115.1). Lineage (NCBI taxonomy): Eukaryota > Metazoa > Chordata > Actinopteri > Cichliformes > Cichlidae > Aulonocara > Aulonocara stuartgranti. The sequence continues at coordinate 29,361,743 of NC_138946.1, forward strand.
GATACTTCTAAAGCACCCCCACAGGATCCCAGATGCAGAGGAGCAGGGAATGAACCCAGATGTCTGTTAGAGATAAATCCAAAATACCAACACCAAGCTGGGGATATACAAGTATACCCACCCATGCTGGCTGCCTCTTATCCATGACAGAGTGTCACGGTTTGGCGGGGCAAGCCGTGTGGAGTTGGAGACAGGACCCAAAAGGCGGCAGCTCTGGTGCAGGTGAGTATTTATTTACAGGAGTGGGTACAAACAGCGATGGTGGGTGAACATGAAACCGGAAACCTAAACTGGGTAAACTAACAACACAAACCAGAAACGAAGATGCAGGGAGATCCGGGGAAATACATATGGAGAGATGCAGGGAGACCGAGGGGAAACAACACAGACGAACCAGCAACTACTATGACAGAAGACACAACTTAAATACACTCAGAGAACACAGGGAGATTACACACAGGTGGGGAACACAGCTGGGAGTGATTAACATGACGAGACTAGTGAGGCAACTGAAAACACTCACATAAGACGCAGACCTTCACAATAAAACAGGAACTTACACATGAAAGGACACAAACTAAGAAACGCGGACTAGATACAGGAACACACGGGCAGAACAGAATAAACACTAAACAGAGGAAGAACAGAACCAAAAATCACAAGAAGAGAAAACACAAAACGCTGGGTCAAAAGGACCCAGGATCATGACACAGAGTTGTGTAGAGTCTAGCCCCTCTCCAGAGTTCCAGAGCCCAAGATATGTTTTTTAGCCAAGTGCCAGCCTCATGTACCAGCTCAAGCTCCAATTCGACCATTAGACATCCATCCATCCATCCATTTTCATCCGCTTTGTCCGGGGCCGGGTCGCGGGGGCAGCAGCCTAAGCAAAGAGGCCCAGACCTCCCTCTCCCCAGCCACCTCCTCCAGCTTATCCGGGGGAATACCAAGGCGTTCCCAGGCCAGCCGAGAGATATAATCTCTCCAGCGTGTCCTGGGTCTGCCCCGGGGCCTCCTCCCGGTGGGACATGCCTGGAACACCTCACCCAGGAGGCGCCCAGGGGGCATCCTTGTCAGATGCCCGAACCACCTCAGCTGGCTCCTTTCGATGTGGAGCAGCAGCTGCTCCACTCTGAGCCCCTCCCGGATGGCCGAACTTCTCACCCTATCTCTAAGGGAGAGGCCAGCCACCCTTCGGAGGAAGCTCATTTCTGCCGCTTGTATCCGCGATCTCGTTCTTTCGGTCACTACCCACAGCTCGTGGCCATAGGTGAGGGTAGGGACGTAGATCGACCGGTAAATTGAGAGCTTCGCTTTTACACTCAGCTCCCTCTTCACCACGACGGACCGGTGCAGCGTCCGCATTACTGCAGCTGCAGCCCCAATCCGTCTGTCGATCTCCGGCTCCCTTCTCCCATCACTCGCGAACAAGACCCCGAGATACTTGAACTCCTCCATTTGGGGCAGGAACTCATCCCCGACCCGGAGTGGGCACTCCACCCTTTTCCGGCTGAGAACCATGGCCTCAGATTTGGAGGTGCTGATCCTCATTCCCGTTGCTTCACACTCGGCTGCGAACCGCTCCAGTGCGAGCTGGAGGCCCTCACCCGATGAAGCCAACAGAACCACATCATCTGCAAAAATCAGAGATGAGATTCTGAGGCCACCAAAGCGAAAGCCCTCCGCCACTTGGCTGCGCCTAGAAATCCTGTCCATAAAAATTATGAACAGAACCGGAGACAAAGGGCAGCCCTGGCGGAGCCCATCACCCACCGGGAACGAGTCCGACTTATTGCCGGCAATGCGAACCAAGCTCTTGCAACGGTTGTATAGGGATCGAATGGCCCGTAGCAATGGGCCAGACACCCCATATTCCCGCAACACCTCCCACAGGACACCCCGAGGGACACGGTCGAATGCCTTCTCCAAGTCCACAAAACACATGTAGACTGGTTGGGCAAACTCCCATGCACCCTCAAGTATCCTGGAGAGGATAAAGAGCTGGTCCAGTGTTCCGCGACCAGGACGAAAACCGCATTGTTCCTCCTGTATCCGAGGTTCGACTAACGGACGAACTCTCCTTTCCAGCACCCTGGCATAGACTTTCCCAGGGAGGCTGAGGAGTGTGATCCCCCTGTAGTTGGAACACACCCTCCGGTCCCCTTTCTTGAAGATGGGGACCACCACCCCGGTCTGCCAGTCCACAGGTACTGCCCCTGATCTCCACGCAACATTGCAGAGGCGTGTCAACCAGAACAGCCCTACAACGTCCAGAGCCTTCAGGAACTCGGGGCGGACCTCATCAACACCAGGGGCTCTGCCACCAAGGAGTTGTTTAACTGCCTCAGTGACCTCGCCCCCGGAAATTGGCGGGTCATTCCCCTCATCCCCAGACTCTGCTTCCTCCTCGGAAGACGTGTCAGTGGGATTAAGGAGGTCCTCGAAGTATTCCTTCCACCGCCTGACAATTTTCTCAGTCGACGTCAGCAGCGCTCCGCCAGCACTATACACAGTGCAGGTAGAGCACCGCTTTCCCCTCCTGAGACGTCTGACGGTTTGCCAGAATCTCTTCGAGGCAGCCCGAAAGTCTTTTTCCATGGCCTCTCCGAACTCCTCCCACACCCGAGTTTTTGCTTCAGCCACTGCCCGAGCCGCATTCCGCTTGGCCTGTCGATACCTGTCGGCTGCCTCCGGAGTCCCACAGGCTAACCAAGCCCGATAGGACTCCTTCTTCAGCCTGGTGGCTCCCTTCACCTCTGGTGTCCACCATTTGGTTCGGGGATTACCACCACGGCAGGCACCAACCACCTTGCGGCCGCAGCTCAATGCAGCAGCTTCGGCAATGGAGACGCTGAACATGGTCCATTCGGACTCAATGTCCCCAGTCTCCCTCGGAATGCTGTTGAAGCTCTGCCGGAGGTGTGCGTTGAAGATCTCGCGGACTGGGGCCTCTGCTAGACGTTCCCAGCACACCCTCACTACGCGTTTAGGTGCACCAGGTCTGTCCAGCGTCTTCCCCCGCCACCTGATCCAACTCACCACCAGGTGGTGATCAGTTGACAGCTCAGCCCCTCTCTTTACCTGAGTGTCCAGAACATATGGTCGCAGGTCTGCTGATATGATTACAAAATCGATCATCGACCTACGGCCTAGAGCATCCTGGTGCCACGTGCACTTATGGACACTCTTATGTTCGAACAGGGTGTTCGTTATGGCCAAACTGTGATTAGCACAGAAGTCCAATAACAGAGCACCGCTCGGGTTCAGATCAGGGAGGCCGTTCCTCCCAATCACGCCCCTCCAGGTCTCGCTGTCATTACCCACGTGAGCATTGAAGTCTCCCAGCAGGACAACAGAGTTTCCAGGTGGAGCACCCTCCAGCACCCCCCCCCCCCCCCCCCCCAGGGACTCTAAGAAGGCTGGGTACTCTGAACTGCCACTCGGCGCATAGGCGCAGATGACAGTCAGGACCCGTTCCCCGACCCTAAGGCGCAGGGAACAAACCCTCTCGTCCACCGGGAAAAACCCCAACGTACCGGCAGCAAGCCGAGGGGATATTAGGATACCCACCCCAGCCCGCCGCCTCTCACCAGGGGCAACTCCAGACTGAGACAGAGTCCAGCCCCTCTCCAGGAGACTGGTTCCAGAGCCCAAGCCATGTGTAGAGGTGAGCCCGACTATATCTAGCCGGTACCTCTCAACCTCACGCACTAACTCAGGCTCCTTCCCCACCAGAAAGGTGACATTCCATGTCCCTATTGCCAGTCTTGGCAGCCGGGGGTCAGTCCGCCAGGGCCTCCGCTCCTGGCCGCCACCCGGCACACAATGCACCCGACCCCTATGGCGCCTCCTGCGGGTGGTGGGCCTGCGGGAGGATGGGCCCATGTCTCCTCTTCGGGCTGTGCCCGGCCGGGCCCCATGGACTAAGGCCCGGCCACCAGATGCTTGCCCTCGGGCACCCTCCCCGGGCCTGGCTCCAGGGCGGGGCCCCGGTAACCCTATCCCGGGCAGGGTAAACTGTTCCCTCGATGTCCTTTTCATAAGGGTCTTATGAATCGCTCTTTGTCTGGTCCCTCACCCAGGGCCAATTTGCCATGGGAGACCCCTACCAGGGAGGCAAAAGCCCCCAGACAACATAGCCCCTGGGATCCCTGTGACACACAAACCCCTCCACCACGATAAGGTAGCGATTCAAGGAGGGGCGACCATTAGACATATTTAATGAATTACATATGAAAAATGTTTAGGATATAAATATGATATATTTTAGGCCCTAGTATATTTATATTATTGTTAATGAAATGAAACTAATCTCAAAAGCTAGATTCAACACAGACAATGAAAAATTTGAACTTTCTCCAGTAAGACAAATTATATAAAGATTTTTGCCTCCATCTCTGTCAAACAATGCAATCCAAAATCTCTCTCTTGTACTGTCTCAACAGTTAGGCAACAGGAGCTTTGCTTCATAGTTTAGACTGTCATATTTGATCTTAGTGTCCTTCATAGGATGCTGAGTCAGGATACGGCTCCTGGCTTAAAGCTCATGTTGAATACATATATTTCCACTGCCGATATTGACCATGCCACAGCTGTTGAAGCCTTTTTATTCAGCTATATTTTAACATGTTAAGGAGCATTTATTGCTGCGGTTTAAAGCAGCTACTGCTGCCTTAGTAAGTAACTGGCTGCAGACAGCAGACATTTGAAAAAAAAACACCTCTGAATTTATAAACTTATAAAACAAAAATTTTATTTTTTATAAAGAAAACTGTGCAAAAAATATTTGAGCAGATAGATGTGTGGTGTTGTCTGCAGGTCCAGGGTAGTAGACTGGAGTGATGGACCTAGCATGCAGCAGCTACAACAATGGTGTGTGTGATATAGTTATAAGACCCTTTATATTTACACAAAATAATAGCAACAAGCCAAACCATTTTCAAGATTCAAGATTTAAATTTTTATCAATTTTCAATAATTTTATCAAGCAGTAGTTCAGATCAGACAAGTGAGCTCCTTACCAAAGACAGCTTGTTACATCCTCATCTTCTGTCCAATCAACAGACTGCCTGTTCAGAGAATTTGTAATATTATCTGGTCGAACTATTACATTTACAGTGGAGCCTGATAATACATTGAGTTTAGGTCTGCAACCAGATGTGCATGGTTGTGTTTCGCTGAGTGGCCATCTGGCAGCAACATAAGGATGTTTTATAGTTGGTCATATTTTGGAAAATTAATCTTACTAAACTGACTGAAACTACTTTTATTTTTTCTTAGGAACAATACATGCTCATTGTTATGATGATTTTTTTAACCATAAAAGCTATGTAATACTGTACAACAGATTGATGGGACAGCAATGCAGTGGACTCAGGACTAGCCTTAAAATCTTCTGATTTTAAACATTTCTTCAGCAGTAAAGTAATCCAGTGACTTTGTTACACAGCAAGCAATACGTGTTGATAATTGATGTGGCAAACTTACAATTTGTAGACAAATATACTTTAAAACAGCACTTATGTTGCTGCCATGGCATAACTCAACTTAACACAGTAACCAGAAAACTTTGAATAAATCTTTGAATAAATCCCCAACAGTGTCACCAGCAAAGCACCCCCATACTATCACACCTTCTCCTCCATGCTTCACGGTGGGAAGCATGCATGTATTTAACCATGAAGGCCCAAACCCCAATAAGAAGGCAAGAAATTCCACAAACCCCTCCTGACAAGGCACACCTGAGAAGCATTTCAAGTGACTACATCATGAAGCTCATTGAGAGAAGGCCAAGGGTTTGCAGCACTGTCAACAAAGCAATGGGTGTCTACTTTCATAAATCTAAAATAAAAGACATATTTAGTTATTGAATTATTTAACTTTTTTTCTTTGCTACATAATTTCATTAATCTTATTTCATACATTTTTTGTCTTCAGTATGTATCTACAAAGTAGAAAGTAGTAAAATAAGGAAAAAACGTTAAATGAGAAGGTGTGTCCAAACTTTTGACTGGTAGTGTAACTACCAGTATTGGGAATAACGGCGTTACAAGTAACGGCGTTACTAACGGCATTACTTTTTTCAGTAACGAGTAATCTAACTAATCACTATTCCTATCGTTGCAACACCGTTACCGTTACTAACAACAAAATACGGTGCGGTCGCGTTACTATTTTTCAACAAACATTTAGTATTTAGTATTTATTTATTTATTGTCATTGGCAAGAACAATGAAATTGCGTTTGGGGCTTCCATACAACCCAAAAAAAAAGAAGAAAATAATAAATACCCCTTAAAACCCAAGTGTACATATTTAACCCAGTGTGACTCCAATGCAATAAGACAATCCTTAGCAATAATGTTCGTAGAAATTCAGACAAAGACCTGAGAAACATGACAAAATACAACAATGCAACCCATTCAATATTATTGTACTGTGAGATATGATATCAGATATGATAGTTATCTATTTAAGAAAGAGGGGGGGGGGCAGGAGGGGGAAGAGAATAAAGATATGATGCACCAATGCAGACCAGTTCATTGCTATTAAGAAGTTGGATATGGTTATTGTCCGTGAGAGGGGGGCAGAGAGTTCAGGAGCCTCACAGCCTGTGGATACAGGCTGTTGGCCAGTCTGGATGTTCTGGCCTGTATAGACCTGTACCTTCTCCCTGAGGGCAGCAGATGGAAAAGGTGCTGCTGTTTGACTGAGGAAGAATAAAGTAGTCGTGGTAAGCCAATCACATAACCACTTCAAGATTGCAAAGCAACAAGGTGATATATACCAGTTTTTAAATTGTGTTGATAGGCCACGTAAAACCAGTCATGATAAACAATATATATATGCGTGTTTTTTCCTCAATAGTTTCGTCACGTTTATTGTCTAAGGACAGCGCTAGCAAGCACTCTCTTCTTATGACCAAAAAATGTAAAAAAGAATAAAACAACAAGCAGCCCGTTCGTATTGGTGGAAAACTGTACCATGTCGACCAATCAAAAAATGATATGGCAACATGAAATTTGGTTGTTTAGGAAGAGGTTTTAGGAGTGATGGCGAGAGAGAGAGAGAGAGAGAGAGAGAGAAAGAGAGAAAGACAATTAAAAAATGTTTGTGGTTGTTACAGTTAAAAATATAACTTTTTCCACTTGGATTTTATGTTTTTTGTCTGATTTTAGATCAACTGTGTTAATACAGTATGTCAAAATGAAAACATAACTGTAAATTCAGACATTTGAGGTTGTGCTGAATAGAATGATACTAAACAAGGCAAATTACATAGTTTTTAGAGGTCGAATGTAGAGGTAAAATCAAAAGTAGTCAAAAAATGGCCAATTATAACCTGGACCCCAGACGGTTAAACGTTTTTGTTAAAGTAACGCAATAGTTACTTTTCAAGTAATTAATTACTTTTAGAATATTGTAACTCAGTTACTAACTCAGTTACTTTTTTGAAGAAGTAACTAGTAACTATAATTAATTACTTTTTCAAAGTAACTTGCCGAACACTGGTAACTACAAGTTTGTTAACCATGTCTCGGGTTCTGAAGATTGTCTAAACATTCCTTAGCATGAGTAAATGACATCCTCACTTACACCTTTTCCATTTTTACACTGCATTGTTTTAAACAAACAAAAGCACTTTGGAGACCTCACACTGTAAAATCTAATTAGTTCCCAGAACTCAAAAAAATTGAGTAAAGCTTAGCTAAAAATGACTAAATTAGGACAACTTATTTATTTTGAGTACTCTGTATGATAGGTTTGTAGCTTGAACCTATTCGCTGGAACGTTGAAGACAATATAATTACACAGCAAGCAAGACACGAAGTAGGCAAAGTTCTTCATGTTTCTCGTGCACGGGAGAGAACCGGACAAACGCCGTTCCTTCGCTTGACCCCAGTTGCTCTCGTCTGCTCCCCCGTAACACTGCTCTTTTATTGAGGTTACATGAATATGCATAGGTTCATTAACATATGACGTCTACATACACACAAAGAGTACCTTGCCTTTGTGTGTGTGTGTGTGTGTGTGGGGTCAGAGTGTGACCCCATAAATAACTTCCCTAAACCTGCTGGTCTGGAAATCCAACAGTTCATCAAACCAAAAGGCACTTAGACTAAGACAGATATAGCTACGTTAATCCTACCATAAAACAATAAGACAAGGTACGACCTCTCCCATGCTCCCAGAGTGCTCTCTAATGCACACAAAGTTTGCAGACTATCAAGGATCAAACCTCTACCAATCTAAAACTAATTATAAAACTCTAAGCATATATAAGTAGATATTTCTAAGCATAAATGACAATCAACAATACAAAACCTACCACTGTACAAGCTCATTAGTTCCTAGAACTCAAAAAAATTAAGGAAACTCATTGCCTCAAAAAAACTAAGTAAAGCTTACTTAAGATGACTGTTAGGACAACCTATACAGTGCAAGTCTGCAGTATTAAGAATAACTTGATATATCTGACTGTACAATACTAATTGTTTACTTACAGACAAACATTTCAAGTTCAACTAAATAAAAAAAATTTTGTGGTAACCTGAATATGATTAAAAATAATTAACAACACTTTTTTTAATGATGTTAAAATCAGCCCAACTTTTATTTTCAAATACAACAAAGTATAACAGCCAACATACTGGACACTGTTCTGCTGAACAACAAACAATTATATTGCCATCACTGTTATAATCTTACAATGAAACAAAGTCTCAGATGTAATTATTCTGAAAATAGGTTTAGGCCTACCACAATTTTGTTTTGTACTTACATTACTTATATAATCAAAATAAAATATTTGTTGTTCTGTCACAATTGCAGTCTCTAATTTAAACAACACATTCGTTTTTCATTCCAACACAGGAGCTGGAATGTTGTATTATTTTAAGGATGGCTTGTTTCCAGTCCAGGCATTACTGCCTGAATGACTATCATGGATCGAGGTGATCCAAATGTAGGTGCAGAAGAAAGTCTTTAACTTCCCTTCAGTACAGTGGCAGTGGATGTGGGTTGGAGATGCAATGACCTTGAACCTGCAGGCGATCACTGACCACACCATCTGTGACGGAGGACTCATCTCTTCTGTTGTCCTGCAAGCAAACAATCATATTTTTTGGAACATGAACTTAATTGCTTTCTTAAAACATTTTTTCTGCATTTGGTATAAAACAGACTCCAATTTACACAATATCAGGCGCCCTCCCCACCGGAGAGGTGACATTCAATGTCCCAATTGTCAGTCTGGATAGCTGTGACCACCACCCAACATACAATAATGTCATGAAAGCATCATTTTAAAAAGGGCTATGCAAACATGGCCAATAACTTTCATTCTAATGATGTGCAAAATGATTTGGGCACAAAACAAATTTTGTTGTTAGAAAACTTGCAGACTTCACTATATACAGTGTAGACCCTCTAAACTAAGTTTGGGGGATGTGATCTTTCAAGAAATGCAGACCGAACTGTTGTTGTTTGTTTACTTACACAGCATGTCTTGTAGAATTAACTGGAGTCACCAGCAACAGCATAGTGCAGTCATATCTCAAGTCTAATAACAGAAGACAGGAAAAGATCAGTAAAGAAACAACTTCCCCAAACCAAAGCACAAATAAAACAATAAGTAAAACAGGCTGATCTAATGTATGATTAAAGTTCAGCCTGATTAATATAAATGTCACTGATAGTTGCTAATATATTGGAAAACCAAAATACTTACCACTGAGTTGATGTCTTTCTGTCCAACAACAGGAGTGCTGGTCCCGAGCCTCAAAGACAGTAAGAAGCAAGCAAAGGGAGAAAAAGCAGAACATTTTTCAGAACCCGATTTGATCCTTAATGGCTGTGCAATCATTGTAGCATAGAGTTTGCTTATGTTGTTAAATAAGGGCTAGATTTGACATTAATAGATGTTCAAAAGCTGCCACAAAGCATGAAAAAAATAAACGTCTCTGAAAACTTTGGTGCATTTTTGCAAATATGTGATGTCTTGATAAATCGAGCAGATACTTGAACTTTACACAGCTGCATTCTCGCCTGAAAATATCTTAAAAGTTTATTTTGTGACCCAGAAAAAGTAATACGTTTTTTAGCCGCGCTCCTCCGCCATTGCCGCGCTTACAAGTAGGCACAGGCTCCAACAACCGTGGCCGACAAATGCGATCCTCCTTTTCCCCAGACTACCCTTTCTTGGTCACAAAATAACCTTTTACGATATTTTCAGCCGAGAATGTAGCTGTGTAATGCTCAAATATCTACTTAATTTATCAAAATATCACTTATTTGCAAAAGTGCTTCCACGTTTTCGGAGAGCTCCGTTATCCACCAGCGTGATAGCTGACCGGGAGGTCAAGGCTTGATAAGAGTCGGTGAGCACAGCTAACTCCTGGCATATTGTTTTCTCACACCCCCCCTGTGGTCTTTTGCTACTCAGGTTAAACATGATATATATAATTAGTTAGTTAGTTAGTTAGTTAGTTATGGCTATGGATTGAAAATACCCCCCACACCACACCCCACCCCTAACGGCTGCACCTCCCGAAGAATTTTGTCTGGGCTCTTATCTCACTTTTTTTTTCAAATAATCAACAGAAAATTTCACAGACATAGTTTTATGTAAGGTTTTTAAGGCTGTGGTGTTAATTTTTAAGTAACATGAGCCCAGCGGCAGCAGCAACGCTAGGCTAACACTAACTAGCTAGCAAGATTATAAACCTGGTGCTAAACGAAGAGAAGCCACAAAATCAGTTTGAATAAGAGTAAACATTTACTCACCAAGTCACACTGTTAGACTTTTCATCGCCACTTTACGGTAACATACTGGCGTCACTGTTGCCAGCGTCGTACCGTGACGCCGTGTTACGGTAGCTTACTGTTCTGCAGGATGATACCGTTTTTTGCTGGTGTGGTATAATACTCTTGGACAAATTATGGTAACGCACCGTAGCCTTTTTACGGTATCTCACTGGCGACAGCGACGCCAGTGAGATACCGTTATGTCGTTATGTCGTAAATTACGCCAACAAAGCAACATCATACTGTGATTAAAAAATTGGTATACTACCGTTTATTCACGGTATGTCACTGTAAGCCCGCTGCAAGGTAATAAACTGCAATATATTAACCAGTAACTTACCGTTATCACGCATAATCAGTACCAAAAATATTCATCTCTGCTAGAGGATACTGTGTCCCAACAGGCAGTCATTTACTGTTTAACGGGTCGTAATTTTACCGTAATTTCAGTTAACAGTAACATACTGTAAGAGACTGGAGGGTTCCAAAAAAATTGGATAGATAGATACACACACACAAAATATAATTCATGTGCTTTACACCACTTTATTTATTATCACTGATTTTTCCCTGCTGAAATACACATTTCCAAAATCAAAAACTGAAAAGAACTGAAAACATTTTCATTGAGGAAGCACTTGTTTTTACTAAACCATCCATTATTTTCTCAGATGGTTGTACAAACAATAACGATATTATGTCATATCCATATCATGGCAGACAACATATGCTCAAGTGTTGGGTTTTCTTAGTTATATTTTGTAGGGTCTTAAACCTACAGTGTGAAGTGCCTTGGCATTCATTTTGTTGGCACCATACAAATAAACTGAATTGTAATGAATATAATATCAAGCCCCACACTTCTGCCTTTATATACACTTTGTCCAAAATACTGGCTCACACCACCAAATCAATGCACAAAGCCAGGTCCACAAGGACATGGATGAGCGTGTGTGGTGTGAAGGAACTTGACTGACCTGCACTGAACCCTGATCTTGCTTTGTGGACTGAGTTCATTGATTTGTAGGGTGAGCCAATACATGTGACAATTAGAGTGTAAGTAGCTGAAGTAATTTTTAACAAACGGGTAAAAGAAGGAAAAAAAATCAAAACTGTTGCACTCAAAAAACCTATTGGACAGAGACAGCGTCTTGCAAGATGGCAAGAGAGCTTGTCTTCATTGTTGCTCGTCTTGTGTAAATGTCCAGAACACATGGGCCATGGATCATCTGTGGAGACATGGGTAACAACACATTGGTCACCTAAATTATACAAGAAATTCACTAAAAATGGCAAAAACAGTTACCTAATTTGAAGTTCTCCACTCAAATTCAGTAAGCTGCTGGAGGAAAGTTGTGACATGAGGGTTAATGTGAACAACCTTTCGCTTCACAGTGGTCCCAGTCTTTCTGCTTGTCCCAAACTTGGAGGTACATTTTGTTCCCTCTTCAGGGTTTATCCTTACAAAAAACCTTGCACACGCCGACTCCTGGTATTCCAGGTTCAATACATAGAATGAACCAAACAAGACTGATATTGCATCAGCAAAGATGTTCTCTTTGTCCAGCTCAACAATTACACGCCCCTCTGCACTCACCATCTAGCAGGTGGCGGTCATTGAACTTTGTCCTTAAATGTATAGGGGCAACATGTTGTCATTATGCAACATAAAATAATTTCAATACTTCACTTCTTCACACTGTCTAGATAGTGTTGAAATCTCCCAATTCTTTTAATCTTTGGGCTGAAGGAAGGACAATACTCGGTGTATAAATGCTCAATCAGCAATCATTTATTTCCATACAATTCAACACTTATGAGCATTAGAACCATCATGATGGGGAGACCTGCCTGCAGAGGGTCACAGCGAGTCTCAAAATGGTGACGGGTTACACAGCCTCTTATAGCTCCTAGCAGCCCCCACCTAGTCGTAAAAGCCTAAACATTCACATTCTTTCTCTCTTACGGCGCCTAAGTTATGACCTCGGCTCCTTGTTTCTCTGCTCTCTGTAAGGTGGGGGTATGGAATGTGGTCTATCTCCCCTGTCTTAGACACAGAGTCTCCTGAACAATCTTTCTTTTTATGATTCAACAGTAAAGCATGTCAAGAAAACAGTGTAACACATTCACAGCAGATCAAGGATACAGAGTGATGCACACTTATCTAATGAACTACAAAAATGATTATGTTCTTTTAACCGAAAAGTATAATGAGGACTAAACTACATACACAGCACACCATCTAAACTAAAGGATAATATATGTCCTACAGCTGTTATCATAATTCAACTACTTTGATTACATATATAAGGTAACATATGATAACAGAATAATATCACAATAGTCATAAAGCAAATAGCTACGTACTGTTAATTATTAATGGCCTTATGTACATAAGTCCGTTTTAACATATTATAATTGTACATAATTGGGAATTATTCTGCACATTAAACACACCTAACAAACAGTCAGCCCAGTTAAATTACCAGAGATGAATCAACTGTATGGTTATTTTGGAGTTCATAGTTTGTGCTGCTGTTAAACTTTACAGTATTGACTTCAGTATTTCTGCTGTTGGTGTAGCTAGACTACTACGTTGATCAGTAATATGTAATGTGAAATTTGAAATTGTTACTTGGCTGGATTCACTGAGACACTTGTCCAACAACCTTGGTTTATAGAGGAAATTACAGAAATTTGAGCTAACAAAACAGAGACTGGATACCTGTGTCCACGAAAAGCTCCTGTGCCAAACAGAAATTCTAATATGGTCTAATCAGCTCTATTTCATAAATGACTTCTTACCAAGCATAATCAGCCTTGGGGTGATGGGCAGGTTGCTCTCTGCTTCAAGGGACATCCTGGTAGATGTTTCCTGCCAGAAAAAGGACCAAGATATTTTATGTAACAAATAAAAAAATATAACAGGACAGCAAGCAACAGCATTAAACATAGAGCTGTATGAAAAAAGCTTACATCTGCTAAGACAAAGAGGGAGGCTTCATCTTCCTTGTAATACTTCATCATGAGAAGTATGGCTGCTGTGCCAACCTTGTTGTTGGCCAAAACTCCCTCACTTTCTATCTGCTGGATGAGTGTCCTTATACCAAGGTTCCATTTGAGCTTCTGGGTGGAGAAATAGTTAACAATCCTTCTGCCTTTGGTTATGAGGGCCTGACCTAAGCGCTCACAGATATCGATGCCTGTGAGTTTGTAAAAGTGGTTCGAAAAACCTTTCCGAGTAAACAAGAATGACCACTGCTCCTGAATTTCAGCTACTGAAAGTGAGGGACAACTGTTGATAAGCTGCTGCTGAGAAATATATGTGAGGCACATGAAGTCATCCACATCAGGTGTCAGGTTTCAGTTAACGGACTCAGGCGCAGACCGGGACTCCTTACAGGATTTACAGATTTTTATTCACACAACGACACCAGGTGATGCTATTTACAAAGTGCTGGAGGGAGGGGAGGGGGGTCCAGGGTTCCGGGGTATGTGAGGGAAAAGACGGGAATCTGACGTCCTCCAAAGGCTCTCTCTCTTCACTCCCCACACTGGGGAAACACCATCCACTCACTCGTCCACGGGATGACAGGCAGGCAGGGAAAGGTCCGGGATAGATCTGTACACAGAGATAATAGTTAGAGGCGAACAGACGGAACGAACTCACAGATCCTTATTTGCAATCTACTGAGCGACTGACGCTGATAACTCAACGATCCAGCGACGAGTGACACAGTGCTGCTGTCTTAAATCGGCCTTGTGATTATCCCGATCGGCAGCAGGTGCGTGGGCCAGGGGCGGGAGCCCATAATGAGCATCGCCCCGGCAGGAGAGAGAGAGAGAGAGAGAGAGAAAACATGTTGCCTAATACAGAATCAGCTGGTGAGGCACAGGGACCATGACAGTACCCCCCCCTCAACGGGAGCCCCCCGGCGACCCACCAGGCTCATCCGGATGCAGACGATGGAACGCCCGCAGCATGCGCCGGTCCAGGATGGCCGCCCGAGGGACCCAGGACCGCTCCTCCAAGCCATAGCCCTCCCAATCCACCAGGTACTGGAAGCCACGCCCCCGCCACCGAGAATCCATGATACGGGTGATCGAGTAAGCCGGCAGACCGTCCACGAGCCGGGGGGGAGGAGGGGGCCTGGAAGGCGGGCACAGAGGACTGGACCGGAGAGGTTTAACCTGAGACACATGGAAAACATCGTGTATCTTCATGTTGCGAGGCAGCTTGAGCTTAACAGACACAGGGTTAACCAAAGCCGAGATCTCGAACGGGCCGATATAGGCAGGAGAGAGCTTCCTGGATTCCGCCCGGATGGGAACGAAGCGTGTGGAAAGCCATACCTTCTGCCCAACAGTATAGGCGGGAGCGGAGGACCGGCGGCGGTCAGCGAAGCGTTTGTTGCGGTCCTTGGTGCGTAACAACGCAGCCCGGGTGGCCTTCCACACCCGACGACACCTACGCAGATGCGCCCGGACGGATGGCACAGAGTGTTCACCTTCGATGGAGGGAAAAAGAGGTGGCTGGAACCCCAGAGAAGCTTCGAAAGGGGACCGGCCCGTGGCGGAGGAGGTCATGCTGTTGTGGGCGTACTCGATCCAGGGCAGTTCCTCGCTCCAGACGGCCTGGTTGGAAGAGACGACGCAGCGCAGGGTCGCCTCCAACTCCTGGTTCGCCCGTTCGGACTGGCCATTGCTCTGCGGATGATAACCAGAGGAGAGACTGACCTTAGATCCCAATGAGGTGCAGAACTCCCTCCACACACGGGACGTGAATTGAGGACCCCGGTCAGACACGATGTCATCTGGAATGCCGTGCAGGCGAAAGACATGGGTGGTGAGCAGGCGAGCAGTCTCCAATGCTGTAGGCAGCTTGGGCAGAGCAACAAAGTGAGCCGCCTTAGAAAAGCGGTCAATGATCGTGAGTATGACCGTATTACCTGCAGATGGCGGGAGGCCGGTCACAAAATCCAGAGAAACATGGGACCATGGTCTGGTAGGCGTGGGTAAGGGATGAAGCGGACCCGAGGGTGGCTGGTTTGGGGTCTTGTTTCGAGCGCAGGTTGTACACGCGGAGACGTATTCTTTGGCGTCCCGGCTCAGGGTGGGCCACCAAAAGTAGCGCCGCAGGAAAGCAATTGTGCGGTGTATTCCTGGGTGACAGGAGAAACGGGCTGTGTGTGCCCACTGTAACACCTGAGACCTGACAGGTTGGGGAACGAACAGGCGCCCCGCAGGGCCGCCTCCTGGATCCGGTTCGGCTCTCTGAGCCTCGCGAATGGCCGACTCGATTTCCCAGGAGACAGCCCCCACCACACAGGTGGCCGGGAGGATGGGAGCAGGGTCCGCCGGGTCTTCGGAGGTGGAGAACTGTCGAGACAGGGCGTCCGGCTTGACGTTGCGGGATCCTGGCCTGTAAGTGATTGAAAAGTGGAACCGCGTAAAAAACAGAGCCCACCTTGCTTGTCTGGCGTTAAGCCTCTTTGCGGTTTGCAGATATGCCAGATTCCTATGGTCCGTCCAAACGATGAACGGTTGGGCAGTGCCCTCCAGCCAGTGCCTCCACTCCTCCAAGGCGAGCTTGATGGCAAGAAGTTCCCGATCGCCAATGTCGTAGTTGCGTTCTGCGGGGGTGAGACGACGGGAGAAAAAGGCACACGGGTGGAGCTTACCATCCCTCTGTTGCGAGAGGACCGCTCCTACTCCCGTGTCGGATGCGTCCACCTCCACCACAAACTGCAGGGTTAGGTCGGGCTGGACCAGAATGGGTGCTGAGGCGAATCGCTCTTTCAGCTCCAGGAAGGCTGATTGGGCAGCATCGTTCCACTGAAAAGGAACCTTGGGAGAGGTCAATTGTGTTAAAGGCAGAGCTACCTTGCTATAGTCCCGGATGAACCTCCTATAGAAGTTAGCGAAGCCGAGGAACCGCTGCAGCTGCCGTCGGTTGGGGGGTTCAGGCCACTCCACCACGGCTTTCACCTTAGCTGGGTCAGGACGTAGGTCTCCCTGCTCGATGACGTAGCCTAAGAAGGCAACTGTGGACACGTGGAAGACACATTTCTCACCTTTTACGAACAACCGATTTTCCAGCAGGCATTGCAGGACCTGTCTGACGTGGGTCTCATGCTCTGACAGTGATTTGGAGAAGATCAGGATGTCGTCGAGGTAGACGAAGACGAACCTGTCGATGAAATCCCTCAAAACATCATTAACGAGTGCTTGAAAAACTGCAGGAGCATTAGAGAGGCCGAATGGCATAACCAAGTATTCAAAGTGTCCAAGGTGAGTATTGAAGGCGGTCTTCCACTCGTCGCCCTCTCGGATCCGAACTAAGTGATATGCGCTCCTCAAGTCCAATTTGCTGAAAACTGTCGCCCCCTGGAGCAGCTCAAAAGCAGAGGTCAGAAGTGGGAGTGGATATTTGTTTTTGATGGTTATGTTATTTAATCCACGGTAGTCGATGCACGGGCGGAGAGACTTGTCTTTTTTCTTGACGAAGAAAAACCCTGCTGCTACGGGCGATGAGGATGCGCGGATCAAGCCGGCGGCGAGGGACTCTGAGATGTATGACTCCATAGCCTCTCGCTCCGGTAGAGAGATGCTGTAGAGACGGCTAGTAGGCAATGGCGCGCCAGGGAGTAAGTCGATAGCGCAATCGTACGGTCGGTGAGGAGGCAACGACTGGGCCCGGTCCTTGCGAAACACTTCGGCGAGATCATGATAAACAGGGGGCACTCCGGACAAATCGGAGGGCGCGGTCGACTTGGTGAGGGAGGCTGGTGTGTGAGGCGGTGAGGCGGATTTAAGGCAGGTCATATGGCATTCCTCTCCCCACCCCGTAATGCGTCCCGTAAGCCAATTAATGCACGGGTTGTGTTGACGAAGCCAGGGGTGCCCGAGAACGAGCGGCGTCCGAGTGGCCTTAAACACAAAAAAACATATTTCC
Organism: Aulonocara stuartgranti; assembly: GCF_965226115.1. Taxonomy (NCBI): domain Eukaryota; kingdom Metazoa; phylum Chordata; class Actinopteri; order Cichliformes; family Cichlidae; genus Aulonocara; species Aulonocara stuartgranti. Next base: position 29,379,500 of record NC_138946.1, read on the forward strand.
TCAGTATGGTTGCCAGACAGAGTAAGAATAACGGGCTCAGTGACGTGAGTAATGTCAGGTAGGCGCTGGCCGGACAAAGCAGTGACACGCAAAGTGTGGGGAAGAGGTTCCTGCCCTAGCTGAAGGCGGTCTGCTAACTCAGAGTCAATAAAATTCTGTTCCGCCCCTGAATCTATCAAAACGGAGAGAACATGACCTTTGGTGTTGATCGTGAGCTGGGCAGACAGCATTAACCGTGGAGGAGATTTGTCTTGGCTGAGACCGCCCACCAGCACTCCTACCGTCACTGGTGGGCGCGACCTTTTGCTCGAGATGGGCAAGAGGCGACCACATGTCCCTTGTGGCCGCAATAGAGGCACTCACCGGCAGAGATACGGCGCTGGCGTTCCGCGGCGGAGAGATGCGAGCCTCCAATCTGCATGGGTTGCTCTCCTCCGTCTGTGCTCTCTGCCTGCCGGGAAGAGCTGGGCTCCGAGGTGGAGCCAGCCCTCCACTGCCCCGTGGCCTCCTGGGAATTGTAGTGCCGCGGCAGACGACGAGCTCGCAGCCGGTCATCCACCTTAATACATAAAGCCATTAACTCGGTAAGAGAGTGGGGGAGATCTCGCATAATGAGTTCATCTTTCACCTCTTCACGAACATTATTGAGCAGTGCACTCCGTAAGGCCTCCGGGCCCCAGCCTGTCTCTTCAGCCAAAATCCAAAAATCAATAGAATAGTCAGACATGCTCCGCTTCCCTTGTTTGTAGTTCAGCAGACGAAGCGCGGCGACTTCAGCGCCTGAGCCTTTATTGAACACAGTCTGGAATTTAGACAGGAAATCAGCATAGGCAATCCCGGGATCCGAGCTAAGCACGACCTGAGCCCACTTTAAAGCCCGGTCCCGCAGCAACTGGACAAAAAAGGTTATTTTGGCACCGTCGTTGTTATGGAAGCGCCGCTGCTCAGGGAACACAAGAGTACATTGAGCCAGAAAACCAGCACACTTGTCCGACTCACCCGTAAAAGGTTCCGGCGTGGGCAGGGGTCCGTCCGAGGGTGGCAGAGGTGCCGGAGGTGTGCTCGCAGCGGCAGGCGCAGGCTTCTGGGGGGCGGGAGCCGCCGGCCGGGGATCACTCTCCAGAGGTGTTAAGCGAGCGACCGCCTGCGTAAGCGCCGCCATTTCGTGGTGGAGCCGCTCGAGCATTTGCTCATGTCGAGCCAGAGCAGCTCCCTGAGCGATGAGTGCCTGAGCGACAGGGTCCTGAGCGGCTGGGTCCCGACCTGCTGAGTCCATGATGGCTGGATCGTTCTGTCAGGTTTCAGTTAACGGACTCAGGCGCAGACCGGGACTCCTTACAGGATTTACAGATTTTTATTCACACAACGACACCAGGTGATGCTATTTACAAAGTGCTGGAGGGAGGGGAGGGGGGTCCAGGGTTCCGGGGTATGTGAGGGAAAAGACGGGAATCTGACGTCCTCCAAAGGCTCTCTCTCTTCACTCCCCACACTGGGGAAACACCATCCACTCACTCGTCCACGGGATGACAGGCAGGCAGGGAAAGGTCCGGGATAGATCTGTACACAGAGATAATAGTTAGAGGCGAACAGACGGAACGAACTCACAGATCCTTATTTGCAATCTACTGAGCGACTGACGCTGATAACTCAACGATCCAGCGACGAGTGACACAGTGCTGCTGTCTTAAATCGGCCTTGTGATTATCCCGATCGGCAGCAGGTGCGTGGGCCAGGGGCGGGAGCCCATAATGAGCATCGCCCCGGCAGGAGAGAGAGAGAGAGAGAGAGAAAACATGTTGCCTAATACAGAATCAGCTGGTGAGGCACAGGGACCATGACATCAGGTCTCTCCACAGCTCCAGGTCCTTCTGAATTAAAAATTGTTAACAAGATGCGTTTCTTTTCCTCTAAAGAAGCTGGCGTTTCCCCCTCAGGAAGTTCAACTGGCTGCCAATTTATACAGCCATAGCTATCCACAAGGCATCTAACTTTTTTATGTGAGGTTGCATTACTGTTGGAACTGCAGTCTTCCTCATTCCTGGTTCTCTTTGTTTGACGAAGTCTATGTGTTGTATTATCTCGATTAACATGTTCAACTCTAGATTTGATGCTTCTTAGTAGTGAATAATGTCCACAACCCAGTCTTTCTCCCTTTTCAGTAAAATCTGCAAATGTTTGAGGGTATCTGTCTACAATGATCTTAGCAACCTCTTCACAAGATGCACGTTTAATGTTTCTGCAGTTAACTTGCATGGCCTCCACAACAATTCTAATCATACTTCTTTCCTCTGGATGACCTCTGTCTCCTCTTGTGATTGCATGCGACAGTTGGAGTGGAAATCATTCCCAAGCTCCAGAGTAATGGTGTCATTCAAATTCTTTGGTCTGCCATCTAAAAAAAAGAGAGATGGTGTTAGATTCAGTGTCTACTTTTGTTACAGCTGCAAAGATCCTGAAATTCCTCTATGATGCTCTGTACAGGGAGTGCAGAATTATTAGGCAAGTTGTATTTTTGAGGAATAATGTTATTATTGAACAACAACCATGTTCTCAATGAACCCAAAAAACTCATTAATATCAAAGCTGAATGTTTTTGGAAGTAGTTTTTAGTTTGTTTTTAGTTTTAGCTATTTTAGGGGGATATCTGTGTGTGTAGGTGACTATTACTGTGCATAATTATTAGGCAACTTAACAAAAAACAAATATATACCCATTTCAATTATTTATTTTTACCAGTGAAACCAATATAACATCTCCACATTCACAAATATACATTTCTGACATTCAAAAACAAATCAGCGACCAATATAGCCACCTTTCTTTGCAAGGACACTCAAAAGCCTGCCATCCATGGATTCTGTCAGTGTTTTGATCTGTTCACCATCAACATTACGTGCAGCAGCAACCACAGCCTCCCAGACACTGTTCAGAGAGGTGTACTGTTTTCCCTCCTTGTAAATCTGACATTTGATGATTGACCACAGGTTCTCAATGGGGTTCAGATCAGGTGAACAAGGTGGCCATGTCATTAGTTTTTCTTCTTTTATACCCTTTCTTGCCAGCCACGCTGTGGAGTACTTGGACGCATGTGATGGAGCATTGTCCTGCATGAAAATCATGTTTTTCTTGAAGGATGCAGACTTCTTCCTGTACCACTGCTTGAAGAAGGTGTCTTCCAGAAACTGGCAGTAGGACTGGGAGTTGAGCTTGACTCCATCCTCAACCCGAAAAGGCCCCACAAGCTCATCTTTGATGATACCAGCCCAAACCAGTACTCCACCTCCACCTTGCTGGCGTCTGAGTCGGACTGGAGCTCTCTGCCCTTTACCAATCCAGCCACGTGGTGGTCGTCTTTCAGCCTTTCTTACCTTGGCCATGTCTCTGAGTATTGCACACCTTGTGCTTTTGGGCACTCCAGTGATGTTGCAGCTCTGAAATATGGCCAAACTGGTGGCAAGTGGCATCTTGGCAGCTGCACGCTTGACTTTTCTTAGTTCATGGGCAGTTATTTGGCGCCTTGGTTTTTCCACACGCTTCTTGCAACCCTGTTGACTATTTTGAATGAAACGCTTGATTGTTCGATGATTACGCTTCAGAAGCTTTGCAATTTTGAGACTGCTGCATCCCTCTGCAAGATATCTCACTATTTTTGACTTTTCTGAGCCTGTCAAGTCCTTCTTTTGACCCATTTTGCCAAAGGAAAGGACGTTGCCTAATAATTCTGCACACCTGATATAGGGTGTTGATGTCATTAGACCACACCCCTTCTCATTACAGAGATGCACATCACCTAATATGCTTAATTGGTAAATGGTAAATGGCCTGTATTTATATAGTGCTTTACTAGTCCCTAAGGACCCCAAAGCGCTTTACATATCCAGTCATCCACCCATTCACACACACATTCACACACTGGTGATGGCAAGCTACATTGTAGCCACAGCCACCCTGGGGTGCACTGACACCCCAGGCTTTCGAGCCTTTACAGCTTGGAGTAAGACAACATGCATGAAGAGGATGATGTGGACAAAATACTCATTTGCCTAATAATTCTGCACTCCCTGTATAGTGCTGGTTGGCAAGAGCATTTTAGCCTGCATTTTTAAATGACACAAAGTCAACTGTCTTCTAATAGATTAACTGTGTCCTGTCCTTGTATTATGGCAAATCCCCCCATTTCTTGTTGCCTTGACTGCTGAACTGTCTACTATGTTCGGACACTTAAGTATTTAGAGCAGCCTTCAAATGGACATAATACTTTCCCCCCCATCTTTGATATGAAATCTGAGAGGGGCACAAAGAGTTGTGAAGTTTTGTGCAGCATACCCACATCCAGGAACTTGACAGCCGAGGTCACCGGTGAACTTATAAAACTCCTCCTTAGTGGTCTCCCTTCTTGTTCTTTGATTCCTAGGCATATGTGAATGAAGGCAGAAAATGTTCTGAAAGTGGCAGGACAGTTCTCAGTTCCACAAGAAAGCCTATAGTTAGCTACATGTTTGTGGCTTTTAACATGCAAACTGAACAATATATATTTGCGTTCACTGAAGCCACAAAATTTAGAAATACACATAGTTGCAAAAAGTTCAGTGACCAATTACCTTTCCAAAATTACATATGCAATGCAAAAAGTAAGAGTATTGTCAATAGGGACCAATTCCCAGTTTTTACCTGATGAAAATTATTCACAAAAGGCTTCAATAAACAGAAAATGTGTGCCAACAAGAGAGCAGTGCACAAAAATGAAAAGATATTTGAGCTCGACTCTTTAATGGGTTTAACATGACTTAGTCAGCACCCCGCAACGTACAGGTAGTACAAGCACACCTGAAAACACTGACCAGCTAACAGCTTTAAGCATTTGGGCGCAACCTCGGTAGTTCACCGATTCACCTGTTGCAAACGTCCAAGTTTCTATCAAGTCTCATATATCCATTGGCAACTATTACCTAACTAGTCTTTTGAGTCTCCACATTCATAGATATTGACATTTTGTCTTAGCATTTGAATGAAAATATCCTGGTAGGGTAGCTTGAAAGTCAAAACAAACAGTACTAAGAACGCATTTCTGACTTCTCTCGAATAAGTGAAAAAAACACTTATCTTCAGACTGATTAGCTGGTGTCAAACCAACTTTAATGTGTTCCATGTCAGTCCGTTTTAGGGAAAAAGTATTAAGTGGTTTCATTTAATTTTGAGATACTCCCGCATGGACGAGCAATTTGGAGTCTTGCAGAGTTATCACGAATAGCATACGATCTTCAGATATAATCCAATCAACCTTGCATATAACCCGATTGAACATCCAGTTACCTCTGACTACTTCTAAGTTGCACATGTTAACGGTCTATTCATCAATAGTTAATGGTCATGTTGTTCTCCTGATTTGCAGCTTTGTTTGAGTCTGAGTTGCGGTTTAAACGTGCAAAACTTGAGAAGCAGATCAATAGTTTCTTCTTGTTGTTATTTAATGGTGGTTGGCAACCAGCGAAAGGAGCATTAACCACCTCGAGCAATATTTTCTATCCCCATTGTTGTTTTGAAAGTGAATACCCGACGTGTGCGTCATACGTCACGTTGTACGTCAGGTGAAGGTGTGGTGTCGGCTATCGCACCTGTCGCATTACAAAGCTTTAAAAACGTAACAATCGCTTTAAAAACACAACCCAACGCGCTAAACATGAACAAACATAAACACCCGTGTTACAATATCACGTATATCCAGGACATCTCTTCTGAACAAAGACGAAGTCGTGCTACAAAGGAATTATTTGCTTAGGAGAGTGCATTTAATAGCAGTCTGGCCTGCCACAAAATGCACCGCTAAAAATACAGTTTCTGCTTGTCCCAGAATTTATTCATTTTGAAAGTGAAGTTGTAGGACTGATGCTGGTTAGTTGTGTAGGTTTCATGGATGTGACACCTTAACTTGAGTAAAATGACGACCAGAGCATATTATTAGGTTAGTTCACTGTAGTTAGGCAGAGGTGTCTTAAAAAGTACCACCTTATACAAACCAAATGAAGGTCCAGTATAAGAAAGAATAAGAAGAGAAAAAAGGAACACCCTGCTAAATTAAGTCATTTTTAAACATTACTCTAAATGTAGCCACTAGTTTTTGTTGCTGGCCATACAAAAAATAAGTATACTTATAAGTATACTTCAATTATATTTCCCAAGTATACCTTACCTAGTACGTATACTAATAATGCTTCTTGGGACTATATTGGCCTCCGTTTTAGTACATAACAGTATTCTTGAAATTAACTTTTAGATGTACTTTTTGTTCACCAAAAATGTACTAGCATAATGTCATAATGTCTACAAGAGTATAATTAAATATACTCGACTCTATCAGAATACTAACCTCACAGTATTAATAATGTTTCACATTGTTTGAATAAACAAATACATTTATTAATATATGAGGTTCCATTGAGTTCAAGGAATTAAATTTTAGTGTGGCTGCAACTTACTCCTTAAGTTAAAAATGATGCTGTATATTGTAGTTTATATGTTATACTACTTTCACAGTGAATCGCATTTTATAGTAATACACTCTGAATGAGGATTTAAGTAATTACTCTTAGATCTACAGTGGAAAACAACAGAAATCCGGATGGTGTAATAGTATAATCTCAGTAACATCACCAATTAATACATTTGCTGTATTTTACAGCTGTTTCCATGAGTAAGGTGAGTTACCGTAAAAATAATGTAATCTCATGGAATTTTCCCACAATTACATGAAAATTACAGTACTAAACTGCTAGCATCCTTTAGAGTTTTTTTACTGTTGATTTTGCACTACTAAGCTATGGAAATTACTGCAAAGGCTAACAGTGCAGTGTATCAGGTAAAGATCCACAGCAATGACAATAATCTCTTGAGCTGACGCTTCTCCAGGTTTGCTCAACATATTCCATAACAAATGCTGGCACCATGAACATGCGGACTGATCCAGAGGGCGGAGGACGGTAGTCACGTGGCATTTTCAAAACACATCTTTCATCCTTCCGCACTGAGAAGCAAAACTTCCAGCTTATTTAGTTTTTCTAAGTAAAAATTGAGTTCAGCCTATTTAATATTTTTAATTAAACGCAATATTACATTTTACAGTGCAGAGTATCAGGCAAAGGCTAAAAGCATGAAAATCAAGATGAATTAGTATTGGCAACCCTGCGTTACTTCTTCAGAAAAGGTTTACATCCCTTCACACTTTTCCAAAGCAGTGCATGGTGATGACAGTAAAAAAAAAGCAGAAGTTGTACAGCGTGCAATGTTTGGTAGCATATGCCCCAATGAGAATAATCAGTTTGACTTGTTAAAGAAAGGGGCTAAACTTTGCCATCATGATTTTTGTTTGAGCCTGAATAAATTTATTGTTATCCTGCAGGATTTTGTTGCAATCTATAACATCTTTATACCCACAATGAAACATTCTCCTTCTTCACGTGTTAAGTGATGGTGAAACAAGGGAGATTTGCACGTTTTCTGCACAAATTCAACAGAGGAAAGACAGTTTCTGCTGCAGATATTTACAATTGTCAGAACTAGCACAGACTACATTAGTAGAAATGGCATTGTGGTCAGAGTGCTCTTTCAGTCATGATGTTACAGTGTGATGCATAAAGATTGATGGCTGAAAGATAGGTTTGGCTAGTTGGCATGCAGGGAATAACATGCCAGGGGCATCAATGGAAACACTTTTTTTCTTTTAAAAGCCTTTTCCATCACTGGTTTTTTACTAAGGTCAATGGTGCAGCAAAAGTATTTATATCCATTCAAACGAACCTGAACTATTAAAAAGGAAGAAGGCTAGGATACAGCCTTGTGGCTAAAATAAAGATACTAAAGTTGGTTATGCAGTGGCTCCTTGAATTACTTTTTCCAGATTCAATGTCAAGTTGGAGGTTTGTTTAATAGACACATTTACACTGTTAAAGCTGTGAGCTACATTGACACTGGAATGTGATAAATATTTAACATTTATTGGCATTCTCTTTAAATGTACTAATTACAATATTTCACCACTGATGACATTTCACTTCTAGGTGACGCCATCTTTTGATGCAAGTTGGTACCAGATAAAATGCCACTATTTGCTGTGGCTTTGAATGAGATAATTCGTTTTCAGTTTCAAAATTACACAGCAGTTGTCTTTGCATCCTGTGCATGGCATGAGTTCATTTTGGAAGCCTGTAAATTATTTAAATGTTCAACATTTGAAACTATGTTTATCAATCAAATAGTATGTTGATGCTAATCGTGTTTGAAAGATTTGTAGGTAGGATATGAAAACTCACCCAAACAAAAAATTTTATCTATTGTTTATCACTAAATTGCTTACTTGCTTATACCATAAGATACTGTATTTTTATGCCATCTCATACAATACCAAACATAATATTTTTCTGCATCAATGATACAGGAAAGAAGGCTTGATCTTAGAGGGGGCAAAGCAGTGCATTTAAATTTCATGTAAATGTAAAGGCATTGCTTTACCATCGTTCCTTTGGAACAAAGGTAAAGCAAGAAATAGTGCTATGAATGATTTGTGTAATCATTCTGGGGACAATGAAAATTGTATTATACTTAGAACATTTTGTAAGTTGGATTTTATGTTAATACATGCTGTTCGTCTTGCCACCTCTGACAAGAAGAAGCTGAGAGTGAGAACAAGAGTGCACAAACCTGTTCTTTTATTCATACAGTCTACATACAGAAGGAATGCTTGCTGTTTATTAGACAGCACTCTTCAGTCCCCTGCAGCTTTTTGACAGTACTGAATAAATGTTGTTTTTCTTAGGCTGCTTAACATACAGCAGGGAGAGCTGAACTTCATTAATAAAAAAAAATACATAAAAATCAAACCTGAATTTTACCATAGTTGCAGGATGTAGACAGTTATTGGCTGTCAGGATCTGACTTTGACTGGATGTTATTGGCAGTTACCAGAAACTTTGCAAAAGTTTTTGCGGTGTATTCGCAGGCTAATAGAATCATGCCTGACAAACCTGAGATTTTATATAGAACACCAGCCCCATCTTCTGTCTCTGCCAGGAAAAGGCAATGTTATATATGTTCATCACATCAATACCAACAAAACTGTCAGGGAATGTAGTAGAAAAAATGGGTGTTAGTTTGGTGTCAGGTTGGTTTGAATATTTATACGACTGAACAATAGCATATCATTTCATGAAGGCTGTAAATTGACTGAGAATGATATGTTTACATGCAACATTATCTGAACTGATAGAAAGCTGATTTGTTGATTTATTGCGTGGCAATGATGACTGTGCCACACTTCCAAGTAATTTTAATGATCACTGAACAGCTAGGATAGATATGCATATAATATAAGGACTTGATAACAACTGGTTGCAATTCCTGAAAATAGCAGTGCATGTGACTGCATTAGACTCAAGTCTATAATCAGAACTGTAATAAATATTAAAACTGTTATGAGATGAAATAACCAATCCTGGACAACAGAAGGCTGGATGAACATTGCCTGTAATATTCAAATGACAGGGTCAGAATTCACTGTAAAAACATTAAAGGATGGATCCATTATATCTTGTGCTAAAGCGTCAGGCTGCTGGTGGTGGTATAATGACATTTGTATTGGCACTGTTTGGGCTCTTTTGTACCAATTAAGTATTGTCCATCCCTTTATGACCATAGTGTAACCATCTTCTAATGAGTGTTTCCAGCAGAATAATGTCACATAGCTCAAATAATCTCAGTCGCCTGATCTCAGTGCATCTTTGGTTTATGGTTGAAGGGGAAATTTGCAACATGGATGCATAGCCGACAAATGAGCTTCCAGGTAATGAGTTTCTTTATTTACTCGTAGATATGCGTCACTATTAATTACTCTTTTCTTTTATGTTACTGTAAGCACTGGTTGTGTACGCTGCCTCAAAAAAACTAAGTAAAGTTTACTTAAGATAACTAAGTAAGAACAACTTATTCATTTCAAATACACAGTACTAAGAATAATCTGATGATTCTCGGGGCACAATATAAATTTTTTACCCACAGACAAACATTTCAAGTTTGAGTAAATTAAAAAACTATTTGTGGTAACTTACTTTTTAAAAAAATCACATTATGTTTTGTCATCCTTGACATTTCTAATACAACACCTATATTCATATAACACTGTATGCAAGTATAATTCAAAAAGAATAATTAACAGCACTTCTTGTAAAATTAAATCAGACCAACTTTTATTTTAAAATGCAAAAAAGTATATCAGCCAACATACTGGACACTGTTCTGCTTAACAACAAACAATTATATTACCATCACTGTTATAATGTTACAATGAAACTAAGTCTCAGATTTAATTATTCTGAAACTAAGTTTTGGCTTCCTTTAACATTGCATTGCAAGTTACATTACGTATATAATCAAAATAAAATTACATTTCTTTTGCATTCAAACACAGAAGCTTGGTGTGTTGTAATAATTTAAGGATGGCTTGTTTCCAATCGTGGCACTACTGCGTGAATGACTGTCATGGATTTAGGTGATCCAAATGTAAGTGCAGAAGAAAGTTCCTTAAGTACATTGGCAGTGGATGTAGGTTGGAGATACAATGACCTGCAGGTGACTGACCAACCATCTGTGACGGAGGACCCATCTCTCCTGGTGACCTGCAAGGAAACAATTATATATATATTTTTTGCTTTCATGAAACATTTTTTCTGCATTTGCTATAGACCAGACCCTAATTTAGACAATCACAGGCTCCCTCCCACCCTGGAGAGGTCACATTAAATGTCCCGTTTGTCAGTCTGGATAGCCCTGACCACCACCCGACACACATTAATGTCATGAAAGCATATTTTTAAAATGGACTATGCAAACATGGCCAATAACTTTTCATTCTGATAATCTGCAGAATAATTTGGGCACAAAACAAAATTCACTGTTCAAAAACTTCACTATATACTGTGCAGACAGGTGGACCCTCTAAACTAAGTTTGTGGGATATGATCTTTCAAGAAATGCAGACCAAACTATCATTGTTTGTATTTACTTACACAGCATGTCTTGTAGAATTAACTGGAGTCATCAGCAACAGCATAGAGCAGTCATATCTCAAGTCTAATAACAGAAAACAAGAAAAGATCAGTAAAGAAACAATTTTCCCAAACCAAAGCACAAATGAAACAATAAGTAAAAACAGGTTGATCTAAAGCAGGGGTAGGCAACCTTTCTGATGGCGAGTGCCATTTAAAATTTCCTCAGAAGTCAGTGTGCCATATGATTCATTTGCAATAAATTTAATAACACTCTATATGAACAGTTACACAATATATATAACCACTTTATAGTAGGGCTGCTCAATTAATCGAATTTTAATCACGATTACAATCTGGGCTTTCAACGATCATTAAAAATGACTGAGCTGATTATTAGCCCCTCCCTCATGCTTTACTCTCGCGCTGCTCCGTGTGGTAAATCAAGCGCACCGCTCTCCATTTCGAACATGCGTCACAACAATTAAGAGGACCCGAGGGAAGCTCGGCAAGCTAAGATGAAGTTATTTGGAGAGGAGAGTGACTGCCGTTGGTTGAAAAGAGGTAAAAAAAAAAACTTCAGTGGTGTGGAAACATTATGGGTTGGCGGAGTTAGACGTGGATCAAGTAGACAGTGTGTAAACTTTGCTACGATGTAGTAGCTGCACCACAGAGCAACACTGCAAAGTTCACTAAACATAGATGTTTACATTTTTCATTTATTTCTTATATTGCAAACATTTGCACTGTTTTCAGTATTTGCACACTATTTTATATTATTTTTTAAAGTCATTATTCAATACATTGTTATTGTTAACCCTTTAAAGCCGGTCAGAGCAGCACACTCCGTTTTGTGTAACTATTTTTAAATCCCTGTAGAACCTGAACCGCGTAAGCTAGCGCAATAATTTGTTTTGCATATGAAACCGGAGGAGTTGTACTTACATCTTGTGCCATCAGCTTGTCCTCGGTCACGGTTTCCTTCCACATATAGCTTTGCAAAAATTGCATAAAAAGCACTTGCAGGAACAAAAACATAATATTCCAGAAACACGCTTTGCCGATCCATCAGCTGTTCTTAACACTTCCCACTTTGAAAAAGACGTCAACGCGAACTATCGCATTTCCTGCCCGAAACCGGAAGTGATGTCATTTTCGCGGAAAATGTAGTTTTTTACTTGTAGGCCTTAAAAGCCTATACTAGTGTTTTTATAAGTCATGTTTGACTTTTCTGAATAGTTGCTGGGATGCTTAGAACTTGAATTGCACAGCTGGAAATAGTTTGATGCACGTGCTGTTTTCTTTGCAAATTTGCATCATAGGATTGTTTTTTTGTTTTTCCTGCAGTATATAAAAATTGCTGTATCTCTAAAATAAAACTATGAAGACACTCAAAATAAATTTCCTGTTGTTGTAAACTATTTTTTGCAACTTTTTTGTATTTAAAGTTTTGAGGGATAAACCTCTAAAATTTCTCCAAGTAGAAATATATGTAAAAAAACAAAAAAACAAAAATGATTTTCAATTTTTTTGTAGTTCATTGCACTTGTTTGCAATTAATGTAGTTACTATGGACTTAATGCATACATATTATTAAAATATGGGCTATAACAGTTGTATTGATGTATAGCAACTTGAAATGCTCCCACAAATGGCACTAAAGCATGTAAAAAAAATAATATAAGCTCTGACGGACTTGGTTCTATGGTATCTCTTAAAGGGTTAAGATAAGATAAGATAAGATAAGATAACCTTTATTAGTCCCACACGTGGGAAATTTGTTTTGTCACAGCAGGAAGTGGACAGTGCAAAAGTTATGAGGCAAAAATTAGAATACAATAAGAATAAATACAGTACACAACTGTACAGAATAGAATAAAATAAAATACTATATACAGTAGAATAAAATAAAATAAATAAATATTGTCAAATAATCGTGATCTCAATTTCAGTGAAAATAATCGTGATTATCATTTTTGCCATAATCGAGCAGCCCTACTTTATAGAATTATATTGGTTTGCAGATGTTGGCAGCTACCAGCGAATAGTTATCAGCTATTTTGAAACAAAATAGACACTTTTTATCCATAACAAGAACTCCATAACAGCAGATCAACTGTACAACAGAAAATACAAATGCTATTTATGGTCTCCTCACAACAATAATAAGAAAAATAAACTAAGCCAATATGGCATGTCTGTTAATACAGAGACACACATGTTAATGTGATCTTTGGTCCGTGTATTTCCGTGGTGCTGATGCTGTGCTGAGCGGAAAGCTCCTGAAGCTTTTGAAGTGTCAGAATGTGGAAAGCTAACAACGTCCCTCTCACCAGTAGGCTAAGTTATTTTTAGCCAATTACAAGTTGAATCTGGTAGTTGGGGTCGTTAGCTAAGATACCGTCATTAAGAAGAGGAACAACTAATGTGTGTATGCAAGCTGATTTGCGATGTGCACCGCTGGTGCGGCCATTTATTTTTTGATGCACCTTCTCAGATTAATTCACTGCATGTCGTGCCCAGGGCTGGACTGGGACAAAAAAACAGCCCGGGCATTTTGACCAAGGACCTTCCCACCAGGTATTAAAGCCATAAAGCCTTTGAATGAAAACAAACACTGTTGTGACAGTGATGTACAATCTTGTTGGTATATGTATGATTTCTATACATTTTATGTCAGGTAAAAACTTTGGTTGTAAGCTTCAGATAATTATTTAATAACAGCCAGACATTTTAAATAAGAATAAGAAAGTATTTCTTTGTGCCCCCCTTTCCCTGTTAATGCCCCACCTGGCCCCCCTGGCAGAACTTTGCTAGATCCACCCCTGCACAGTTACCAGCCGTCAGCTACATAGAAATGATGTTATTTGTCTCTCAGAAACAGTTCATAACTTCCCTCCAACTCATTCATGTCACCTAAAAGGTAAACCTGTTTCTCCATCACCTGTTCAGCTCTGATGATTCAGTAAGGACATCTCCTGGTTTCATCTTCATGTTTCCCTCTCACCAGATATACAAACCGATATCATGACCAGCAGCTTTACAGCTGTGGCTCCAGCAAACATCAGCTGATACTAGAAATTAATATTAAATAAATTCTAACAACAGCTGATCAAGCTTAAACATGCTGCTGTTGTTTAGCGTGACATGTGGCGCAAAGTGGGTGATGTTAAGGGTTCAATATTGAGGAAGGGTACAAGAGGTGATCGAAGAATAACCACACTGATCCGGCCGGGTGAAGTCAAACGATGATTTTAATGAATACACGCGTGGGAAGACAACTCTGTACGCAGACAGCAATTGATCTTCGACTTAATCAAAGCATACACAGATTTTTATAGCATCAGGGTTTGATTTACTGACGCCCCTTCGTGCGTCACCGACAGAATATATGCACATACGTCAAATCAACCACAATGACTTTTAACACAGTTCGAAAGAACATCGTCTTCTATTTTCATGGCCGGTACTTCCTGTCTACCTTTCAGTTCTTGTCTTGAAGTGAATTGTTCCTCTTTTACAAAGACACTTTTCGCAGTTACAACCAGACATGACTAACCTCTTTCCTATAAATACATCTAACTCATGTGTGTGTGTGTGTGTGTGTATGTCACGACCTCACTCAGCCTCTATGTCACCTCTCACTTACTGTCTTGTCCTTAAATGCTCTTTCTCAATTCACCTGTTGCACTTCTGACCTTTCACCAGAACAGAGGCTCATCCTAACTGAGACTATGTATATGTCATCTACTAAATAAATGTTTTAATCAAGAGCCTCTACCAAAAGCTTAGTAAAAGACAATTTACTAAGTAATTCACCTAGTAATTCAAATAGCCTCGTCTAGCCTGCTTCTCAGAATACTTAGACTCTGCTTTCACTTCTGCAAACTCTCCTGCAACTTCCTGTCAGCCTGCTGCACTTAGTCTTTCTAAAAGACACACTGTTTAAACCTCTGAATACAATACCAATGCTGCAAATTCTATTATTAATGCAATGGTAATGATGATTATTTAACAATAGCAGTAAAATAATTTCCCTGCTCCACAGTGATAAACAAACAAGAGAGAAAAGCCGATCAGCTGATCATTGATCAGTTTCATTATTAAACTAGCAACAGGAGAGGGAGGGGAGAGAATGAGAGGAGAAGAAAAGGCAGTTGTGCAGTGTAATGACAGAATAACTCCACATTTGTGTCTTTTTCCATCCTAGCTTAAGTCCGGGACAAACTGCGTCCCTTCTCAGCTCAACACGAAACGCGTAATAATTTCTCTGAATGCGGGACGATTTGGTCTTTTTACGGGACGGTTGACAACTCTACTAACTAACCTTATGAATAAAATAAAGTTCACTATCAGTAACATCAAAGCACCCACCCAGCTGTATAGAAACTCTGTCATGCTAGTTAGTACGCAGCACAAATTATTGTAACTGACTGTAAAAATTTAGCACAACAAAAATAAACTCCACCTAAACTGGGTTTATATCTGACCCAGATAGACTGCAGGTCATAACTTCTTGCCTGAAGTTCAGTTCACCTGACAGTCGGACCGGTGGCTGCCTCGGGTCTCTGCTCCTCCTGCCTCCCCTCTCCCTGAGCCACCTGCTGGCCTCTATGGAAGCTCCGCCATAGCCAACACCAAACAACTGAGTTATTTTTACACACCGGCCAGCATCTGGCCAATCCACCACCTTTCATTGTTTATACCGTTACAAAAAAAAAAGAAGAAAATTATCGGGCCACCGAGCATGCCCGATGGCTAGCCCAGCTATGGTCGTGCCATCAGTTAACCCTTCGCGTGCTAACTGTGGCACGCGTGCCTAGGGTTGCCAACCCCTGATCTAAAGTATGATTAAAGTTTAGCGTGATTAATATAAATGACACTGATGATTACTAATATATTGGAAAACCAAAATACTTACCACTCAGTTGATGTCTTTCTGTCCAACAGTTTCTTTTCTAGACTTTTAAGAGTTTGATGTAATGTGGGGAGTGCTGGTCTCGAGCCTCAAAGACAGTAAGAAGCAAGCAGAGAAAGAAAAAACACAAAATTAGAAGCTGATTTGATCCTTAATGGCTATGCAGCCATTAAAACTTACAACACAGAAGGTCAATGTAGACCTTATACAACCAAATTAGACTAGCACATATGGTATTAAAAACACCATCTACTACTGTGTCTGAATGTGTGGTCCTGGCACTGTCAGTTTAGGCCTGAAGAGATATGTGTTTAAAAAAAGACCACCTAATTTAAATGTGTTTGTTAAAGGCTAACGTCCCATATAAACAGACTCTAATAAGCGCAATGACCAGATAAAGCATGTGGCAGTGTTTATATGTAACATAGGCTACCGCAAAATATTGCAGATTATTTCATTTTAGAAAAATTTAATTTATTTGTTTAGAAGGATAAGCTAAATTACTTTATTTTCAACTACAAAGCCAACCTAGACTTTAACCACTGAACAGGCCACTAATCTTGTTCACAGCTTCGGACTTTCACAACAAAACTTGTGTCTAAACACAATTTTTAATAAAACAAATACTACTACTGGTGGCGGCTGTAGCTCAGGAGGTAGAGCAGGTCATCTACTGATCGGAGGGTTAGTGGTTCGTCCCTGACTCCTCCAGTCTGCATGCCAAGTATCCTTGGGCAAGATACTAACCTAAATTGCTAAATTGGAGTATGTGTATGAATGGTAGTTAGGAAGCACTAAGAACCTTAGAAGACAGTGCTTGTGTGATTGGGTAGAGCGTGCTTTGAGTACATATAAGAATCAGTCCATTTACTAAGAGCACTATTATTATTAAAGTGTAATTAAACAGAAATATTGGTTAAATGTAAAAACAGTTTGGATGCTTATGTTACTAAAAAAGGCTAGATTTGACATCAACAGCTGCCACAGATTTTCAAAAGCTGCCAAAAAACATAAGAATAAATGCAGGGGTAGGGCTGCTCAATTAATCGAATTTTCATCTAAATTACGACCTGGGCTTTCAACGATCATTATAAATGACTGAGCCGATTATTAGCACCTCCCTCGTGCTTTACTCTCGCGTTGCTCCATGTGGCAAATCGAGCGCACCTCTCTGCGTTTCGAACACGCCTCACAAAAATTAAGAGGACCCGAGGGAAGCTCGGAAAGCTAAGCAGAAGTTATTTGGGGAGAAGAGAATAATGTCATGGCTCGGCTGTGTGGCAGGCAGGAGGAGGACCCAAAATGCAAAACTCACACACACGGGGATGAACTCAAAAAGCAGCTTTATTGCTGACAAAAGATAATAGGAGATACAAAACTAAACTGGGAAAAACTAACGTAAAGCTCACCAGGAAACACGGGGGAATCACACACAGCATGAGGGAGAACGCGACGCCGAACAGAGGGAGACTCAGACAGAAATACACAGAGGGTAAACGAGGAAAGTGGGCACACACGGGGAACACAGGTGACACTGATAATCATAACGAGACAGGGCGGGGTGAACTGAACATGACATGTACAGGCACAGAGGTTCAGACAGGAGGAGAGAGAGCACGGGGAAACACAGACATAACGGGCTGGGGAAACATGAAACAACCACAAAGGGAGACGAGGGCTCATAAATACATAGAGGGCACACAGGGGGGAGAGAGAGCATGGGGAGAACTTAGACATAATGGGCAGGGGAAACATGGAATAAAGACATAAGGAGAGACGAGGGCTCACAGATACACAGAGGGGCACACAGGGGGTAAAAACCATGAAGGGAAAACACTTAGGGAACAACACAACAGGGCAACTCAGAAAACATGGCCTAAATAAAGAACAAAATACAAAAATACATGAAAACTAAGAATACTGGGCCCACATGGCCCAGGACCATGACACCACCCCCCCCTAAAGGGCTGGCTCCCGACAGCCCAAACCCGAGAAACAAAACACAAGCGAAACAGAAAACACCCCACCCAGGGCGGGAGGCGGGGGACCAGGACGGAGGGAACAAAACGAACCAAAAACAAGGAGCACGAGAACAAAACTGAGTCCACAAATACACCAAAGAGTCCAGAACAGGAAGGCGAATGTCCAAAGAGGCCCGAAGGCCAACCCGAGAGGCGACAACACAAAAGTCCAGTCCAACCGTTCCGGAGGCCGGCCACGGGAAAGGTGGCCACGGCGGCGGAGCAGTTCAGGGGGCCGGCCGCGCGCAAGGCAGCGGCGGCGGCGGCGAAGCAGTTCAGGGGGCCGGCCGCGCGCAAGGCAGCGGTGGCGGCGAAGCAGTTCAGGGGGCCGGCAGCGCGCAAGGCAGCGGCGGCGGCTCTCCAGTGTCAGGCGTACTGGCCGAGGCCCGGTGGGCACAGTCAAGGCGGGACCAGGCGAAGCACAGGCTGAGGCTGGACCAGGCGAAGCACAGGCTGAGGCGGGACCAGGCGAAGCACAGGCTGAGGCTGGACCAGGCGAAGCACAGGCTGAGGCTGCGGCAGACGAAGGCTCTGAGGCTGCGGCAGACGAAGGCTCTGAGGCTGCGGCAGACGAAGGCTCTGAGGCTGCGGCAGACGAAGCACAGGCTGGAGCTGCAGCTGACGAAGCACAGGCTGGAGCTGCAGCTGACGAAGCACAGGCTGGGCCAGGCGTAGCAGAAGGTGGCTGGATGGGCTCCTCGGGCCCTCCAGCTGATGTGGCATGGTGCTGGACGGGCTCCTCGGGCCCTCCAGCAGACGAGGCGTGAGGCCGGACGGGCTCCTCGGGCCCTCCAGCTGAGACAGGAGGCCGGACGGGCTCCTCGGGCCCTCCAGCTGAGACAGGAGGCTGAACGGGCCCCTCGGACCCTCCAGCTGACGTGGCATGAGGCTGGTGCGGTTCTCCTGAACCCCCAGCTGACGAGGAAGGTTGCTGAACGGGCCCCTCGGACCCTCCAGCGGAGACAGGAGGCTGAACGGGCCCCTCGGACCCTCCAGCGGAGACAGGAGGCTGAACGGGCCCCTCGGACCCTCCAGCTGACGAGGTAGATGGTGGCGTGGGAGCCGCGGAGTCCTGGATGAGCTCATCCGAGCTCCCAGCAGGAGCTGATGCAGAGCCAGAGAGATTTGAGACCCCTGGCTGAATGTTAAGCTGACCAGCGGACCGTACTGCTATCGGGGACTGGGCTACAGGAGCTACTGGGGCCTGCGCTACAGGCGGCACTGGAGCTACTGGGGCCTGCGCTACAGGCGGCACTGGAGCTACTGGGGCCTGCGCTACAGGCGGCACTGGAGCTACTGGGGCCTGCGCTACAGGCGGCACTGGAGCTACTGGAGACTGAACTGGGGGTGACACTGGAGACTGAACTGAGGGTGGCTGCGAGGGAGCTAACTGAACTGAGGGTGGCTGCGAGGGAGCTAACTGAACTGAGGGTGGCTGCGAGGGAGCTAACTGAACTGAGGGTGGCTGCGAGGGAGCTAACTGAACTGTGAAGGGCTGCGAGGGAGCTAACTGAGTTGTGAGGGGCTGCGAGGGAGCTGACTGAGCTGGCCTGGGAGGAGAAACACGAGCAGGAAAAGGAGCAGGCTCAGAAAAAACTGTCCGAGAAATGGCAGGCTCAGGGTCGACAAAAATAGCTCTATCAAAGATGAACCCGCCGTCCACTTCATGTTTTGTAGTCTTAGCATTGTCCGGTTTATGGCGGCGGGCGCGCCGCCTCCTTCGAGCAGAGGAAGCTGGCGCGATGGGCGCTGATGGCGCCAACACAGAGGGTGACGTAGTGGTGAGTTCCCCGTCGTCCGCCCCCATCCTTGCCAGAAATGAGGCAGGCGAAAAATAGCCTAAGCGGATCGGAGACGGCGAGCGGCTGGTAGGCTGTGCAGCAGGTGAGAGGTCCTCCTCCGGGATGAGCCAGGGTTTCCACCGGAGCTCGTCCTCCCGATAAGCCCGTAACACCTGCTGCCACTCTTCCTCGCCAAAGTCTATGGCTTCCGTTGTCTCCGTGCGCCACGCCGTGCGGCCAGACCGCGGTGAAGACGCGGAAGCCGGCGGGGTGCGGGCGGAAGGTGTGTCAGTGGCGAGCCTCACCGTTCCAACTCTGACCGCTACTGGCTCATGAGACAGCGGCGATGACACCCGTTCACGGGATGGAGGTGTGGGTGCTGAGGCGGCATTCAGGACCCTCTGGGCCAGCGCACGGGCACGAAGCTCCTCCTTAAGGGGGCCCAGGGAGTCAAACGCCTCGACGAGGTGGGGGAGCTGTCGCAACCGTGGCTCCCGCAACAAAACGGCGTCCACGGCCGCCAATCCTGTGGAAACCACACTTGGATCCGCGCATCCGATGATGCGATCCATAATGCGGCAGAGCCGGTTCAGCTCCTCCCCTACCTCCTCTGAAATGTCCGCTGAGTCCGACATGGTCGCGTCGTCCTGGAGGTCCGCGGAGGGGTTGTGAACTGCTGGGTCCATATCGTGGTCGCGTTCTTCTGTCATGGCTCGGCTGTGTGGCAGGCAGGAGGAGGACCCAAAATGCAAAACTCACACACACGGGGATGAACTCAAAAAGCAGCTTTATTGCTGACAAAAGATAATAGGAGATACAAAACTAAACTGGGAAAAACTGACGTAAAGCTCACCAGGAAACACGGGGGAATCACACACAGGATGAGGGAGAACGCGACGCCGAACAGAGGGAGACTCAGACAGAAATACACAGAGGGTAAACGAGGAAAGTGGGCACACACGGGGAACACAGGTGACACTGATAATCATAACGAGACAGGGCGGGGTGAACTGAACATGACATGTACAGGCACAGAGGTTCAGACAGGAGGAGAGAGAGCACGGGGAAACACAGACATAACGGGCTGGGGAAACATGAAACAACCACAAAGGGAGACGAGGGCTCATAAATACATAGAGGGCACACAGGGGGGAGAGAGAGCACGGGGAGAACTTAGACATAATGGGCAGGGGAAACATGGAATAAAGACATAAGGAGAGACGAGGGCTCACAGATACACAGAGGGGCACACAGGGGGTAAAAGCCATGAAGGGAAAACACTTAGGGAACAACACAACAGGGCAACTCAGAAAACATGGCCTAAATAAAGAACAAAATACAAAAATACATGAAAACTAAGACTACTGGGCCCACATGGCCCAGGACCATGACAAATAATGGCTGCTGAAGAAAGAATGCCGTTGGTTGAAAAGAGAGGTAAAAGAGCTTCAGTGGTGTGGAAACATTATGGGTTCGCAGAGTCAGACGGGGATCAAGTAGACATAATGTGTAAACTTTGCTACGGTGTTGTAGCTGCACCACAGAGCAACACTACAAATTTATTCAATCATTTGAAGACCGCTCACAAAGTGACATACAATCAAACAATGAAGGAGCATAGAGAAAAACTCTCGACAACACCTGCTTCTTCCTCACAGACCTCCATTCACGCACGCTACCCTGTCCAATGCGACTAAATATCCCACCAGCTCCCAGAGACACAAGGAGATAACAAACGCGGTAACGTTTTTCCTCGCCAAAGACCACTGCTCATTTCATTTATTTTTTATATTGCAAACATTTGCACTGTTATCAGTATTTGCACACTATTTTATGACAATCTTTAAAGCCATTATTCAATACATTGTTATTGATAAATAAATATCATCAAATAATCAAAATCTCAATTTCAGTGAAAATAATCGTGATTATCATTTTTTCCATAATCGAGCAGCCCTATGCAGGGGTAACAAATATTCAGTTCATATGTTCTAAAAGTTCATATGCATTGAAAGCATGCCCCCACCCCTAACAGCTGCATCAGGTTTCATGCAATAATTCACTTTTCTATTTCAAACCAATAACAGTAAATTTCACTGAGAATATGTTGTGTAAGGGTTTTAAAGCTGTGGGTTAATTTTTAAGTAACATGAGCTGAGGCAGCAGCATGCACACAGATATTCGGTGATATGAAAAGCTAACATTGGCAAACTGGACAGTAATATTTTTAATTAAGCACACTTTAACTAAAAACACGCATTTCTATTGCTGTAGATAAGATATTTCTTATACTTCTTACTTTTGGGGATAAAATTATATCAGTAGAATAGCAATGATGACAATGTGAACTAACACAGAAGTATGTGCTTACAGTAAAAGGAATGGACAGATAATGTCTTATTTTGTTCATTTTTTAAACATGTTAAGATGCAAGAAAGAAAAACGCAAACAATTAAAAGGAAAGAAAAGAAAAGAAAAAGAATAATCATAGTGAATAACTTATCATGTGCTCTCTGTGTGTACCCTTACTCTGCTTCTTTCCCTAATATACCTGGGATAGGTTTCAGCCCTTCCTTTGACTGTGAGAAGGATAAGTGGAAGAGAATGGATGGATGGAATAACTTACACTAACATGTCCAGGAGTAGCAAGAAGCACAAGGTTATTTAATCCGATCCCCTTCCAATTATTTAGCATCTAATAAGCATCACTTCTTCTTTTCATCATCAGTGTTTATGGCCTATCCTGTTCGAAATCCTTCATTATGATTTGTTGCTGTCATACTATTGTGAGTGCTAAAGGCCCTAACTTAATAACTGATATCAAGACACAACCTGATATCATGGCAAAGCATGTAATAGACACACCAGTCCACTGTGTAAATACTGTGTAATCCACATGTGAAATTATCTCCCGTGGGAGGAGATAATATACTTAAAGCCAAGAAGTCACTAGTTAGCAAGAAAGTTATGGAGTACATTTCAGGGTCTGTAATTGCCAGAAATGATTAAGCTAGCAGCTAATATGCATTTATATGTCAATGTGTGAATAATGTGTTTTTAAACACTTTCCTGTAATTATTTTCGTGGTGGCTTGAAATAAAACATCTCCCTCTGCTGGTACCACTTCACGTTTTGGTGAGACAAAGCGTGAAATGGACATGGTCTACTACATGTTTTGCTGCAATACTGGGCTGCAAGACATCATAAAATTTCACAGAAATAAAAGAAAACAAGACAAATATGCCATTAATTAGATCCTAGCAGCAGGAAGGTTGGCTCTCTAAATATTACATTCTGACTTTCACACACCCAATGGCCTCCCTACCATGTCAGCCTGGAGGCAGAAGCTCTTCCACTGCAGCTTGCCATTTTCCATACCTGAAATCACCCACACAAGGCATTTGTACACCCCCCATTGTTCACCATTATGGTTAAAGGAAGTGGAGTTAACTGAGGTTCAGCATTATCAGCCTACATGCCATAGGTGGCTGTGAGTCTATCAGCCTTGAAAGGAAAGGCTTAATAACAGTCTCATTAAGAGCATAGCCCATTACTGATAAGGGTCCACTTTAGATGCACTAATTAAAAGCAAAGGGGGGTGGCAGAGTGGGTAAATTGGACACAGTCAGTGAAACTTTAAGTTTCATGGTGAAAGTCTTTCTCTGTACCTTGACGCACCTCATCAAGGTGCTATAGACATACCTTACCACTGCTGCCAAATGATAATACGTGTGTATCAAAAACGCTGTGGTATCTGTGGGAATGCATTTTTAAAACTGAACTTGAATGTAGTTGCCCACTTGATGGCAGAAGTGTTCTACTATATTTCACATATAGGTCTTTGCCACTGTCTGTCTGTGCAGGGAGAAGAAGAACTCAGGGAAGTAGGAAGACACAGGAAATCAGTCGTGGATGTCATGAGTATCACAGCGGTGTGCAGACTGATATATACTCTTGCCTGTTTTGTGTGTGTCAAATAAGTTGATTGCGTAGGAAGACAATGAAGTGTTTCTGCTGGGATTTCATGATAAGATGTTAGAAAACTGTAGAAGCAGCGATCCAGTTTTGCCTTTTTTTTTTTAAGAGAGAATCTCTCTAATGTATGTGCTGGTGTTTTAATGATATCAAATATTAGTCTTTGATTAAGGTTTAAGGTACCATAAGTCGATAATGCTAATGCTACTTTTAAAATGAATTTTACAGCAAATACATTACAGACCTGATTGCAGGCAACAGTGGGGCTTGGCAGAGCTAAAAGTATTCCTCCATTACCAGAAGCCTCAGGTAATCTGTGTCAACCGTTAAAAGCATTTTGATCACAGAGCAGTCCCCATTTAGACCTCTGTGAAAAGACAGGAGGAAATTATTAGCCTTATAGAAACTGTGTAGCCCACCAAATTCGTTTTCTGCTCCTGGCAGCATTTTGTTGAGACACTTCAAACTTCCTCTTTGTTGTTTCACAAACAAACAAACAAAAAACCCTACATCAGTGGATTTTATGCTATGGGATACAACAGTTCTGAAATTACTTTCATCCTTGAAAAGGGGGAGAATAAGTGACAGTCAGGAAATACTGCGCTTGGCAGCCCATGTGCACGTGGCTTGCCGTCCTACTTAGAAACAAACATGCATGCCTAATAGAATGGCTCGAGCAAGCAGAAAATAAATTTCCTGCTCTATAACACTTCAGTTATCTTTGGTTTCATCCCTGTTCATTTCAGTGCTGATGCTAGTTCAGTCATCGATGGTAAGGGCAAGGACTGCTCATACACAAACCATTTCTCTTCTGTGAAGAATTGATTTAATGACAACATACAGTGGCCGCAATCAATGGAGCAAAGGAAAAGGCATATTATGAAGAAAGGAAGACGAATAATGGAGGATCACAGAGCCATTTCCATCACTTTAACTAGCATCCTTTTCCAACAGAACAAACCAGTTTCTAAACTCGAAGTATATAATCATTGACCCACTCCCTTCCCACAACCCAGTAGAGTCATATCTAGGATCATAGCATGCAGTACTAGATAATTTTACTTTAAATCCCATCTGTTTCTTCCTCTCCTATATGAGTTCACATCCACTTATCGTTCATTTGATTAGATGTCTCATCAAACTGAAAGAGCATATTTTTTTCTCAGTCACAGCAATCATGACATTGCTTTGGTGCTACAAAAGGTTTCAGAGGCTTTTATGATAATGAGTATCACTATTCAGGGCTTTTTACACTTGTCCTACATATAATGACTTCTGTTCTTGTGCCCTGTACTGCGATGATTATTTTCACATAATATTGTTTGTTTTAGCCCTTTTTATTCAGTATAAAATAATCTTCCTGCATTATAAAGTTCCAGTGCAGTGCAATGGAAATCAAATGCTTGTGAATTTGTTCAGACACAAGAAATCAGCGGTAGATGTCATGAGTATCACCATGCTTCTTTGCTAAAGCAGCAACCAAGCCCCAGACAGTCACACCATCACCACCATGTTGGACTGTTGGTATAAAGGTTTGCCATTTTTGCCCAGTCTCCTTCTTCATTTTGTGATCTGTACCAGTACCACCTTTCTGCTCTCAGCTAACATCAGCTTTATTGATGCTAGCTGCATCATTAGTGATGCTTACTGAATAATAATGATTATTTAGTGAGCACTTTTTAAAAGCCCCCCTGCAAAGAGGATCACATGCGACAAATCAAACCCCCTTCATAAAAACATCGGATCTGAAAGAAGTGTCATGGGTTGTGGTGCGTAGGAGACTCAAATGTAAACAAGTAAACTAATAAATAAATCTTGTATAAGGTGGTGCAATGTCCAGTAAATACAGATTTCCACTAATGCTTGTACTAGAACCAGTGCAAGGCAAACAAACCAGTTCAGACTGATGAAGATGTATTCATGTACAGCATGCGTAAAATTACAGTAACAGGCCGGCTGTAAAAGAAAAACTGACTTAACAATGTACATATAGGTATAAATTGTAAGGCTTGTCTTGTTTAAAAGAAAATGTGGAGAATATGGATAAGGGTGTATGTAAGACATACATGCAGTCTCGCCATGATGTAGCAAACACAATGACATTTTTTAAAGTATAGATGCTTGTGTAGGTTTTGAAGAGACTGAATGATTCCTAACTATATGTCTAGGAAAATACATGGGAGGGCACTTAGCGGTTTAGATTTGCACAAACCATGAAGTCTCCAAAAAAATATTGTTGCCAGCGCACTTCATGAGCCAGCACACTTTTTAACCATAAAGTGATATTGTTATAAACCCCCTCACATATGGAAGATCACATTGTCAGAAGAACATAATGATACAACTTAACTTAAATCCCTAAGAATCACATTAATAAAGACAAAGGTTGATGCGTTTAAATGACTTGGTTTTGCAGTTCAGTGCAGTGGAGTTAACTAAATACATCAAATGGGGTGGCTGTAGCTCAGGCGGTAGAGCAGGTCATCTACTGATTGGAAGGTTGGTGGTTCGATTCCTGGCTTCCCCTAGTATGCATACCAAATATCCTTAGATACTAACCCCAAATTGCTCTCCAATGCATCCATCGTAGTGCGTGTGTGTGAATGTTACTTAGAAAGCACCTAGAAAAATGTGCTTGGGTGAATGCACAAGTTGTGTAAAGCCCTTTGAGTGCTCAGAAGAGTAGAAGAAAAGAAAGAACCAGTCCATTTACCAGCAAAGTCAGCTACTTTTGCTGACTATTACAACTTGCACCCAGAGTGCAAGTGTTTTAGAATAAATATTTGTTAGATTAAAACTGATCCCTGTTAAAAAATAAAAGAATAAATAAAAATTACTGCTATGAGCGGTGGACTAGCATAGCTATTGCGCAGTTTGCAGTGATGATGCGCTCCACTTGGAAATAACAGTCAGTAACCACAGGTATCGTAAAATCATCCTGAACCTGAAGATAGCATTATGAGATGCTATCCTTATTTCCAGTTTCCCTCTTTTCTTTTCTGTTCATTACTTTCAGTGAAAGATGTCACTTTTATTTTCTCTCTCTCTCTATTATAAAATCATAGCATCATGGATTATACCATGAAGTATCAGTACAGGTTTAAGACTTATTACTGTACTCGGGCGCTGGTTTAGCTCACTGGAATGAGCAGGTGACCATATGCCTCACGGCTGAGAACGTTCGAACCGCGGTCCTTTGCCACATGTCTTGGTTTCCACCACTTTCCTGTAAGTCTTCATTGTCCCTGTCAAAAGTTTAAAAAAAAGCCATAAAGAGGCCCCCCCAAAAAGACTTATTAGTGTTTGTGTTACATATGCTTCTCTGTGAATTTCCTCATATTTTTCAGTGGTGGAGCTAGTATGTGATTTATAGAAGGAAAACAGCTAAATTCAACTTTTCATATACAAATGAAAAGTCAAAACAATGTATTCTAGTGCTACTGTTTCTTTTTAAAGAGTGAGCATGACTATGGAATGACTGCAGCGCCTCCTTGTCTGCCTCCTTGTCTGTTAACAAGTTGAAAATTAATGACTTCCGTTTGCCAATCGCTTACTATGTGTAATGAACCTTAATGTGAGCTCTCACACTTTCCTCTTAGTGAGATTGTGATGTATGGAAAATTGATAGTTGTATGATTATGAGTTTGCTGTGTCTGTTGAAAGGGCTATGTATGTAAGCAGCCCACATAATTAGGATTTTGTTTTGTATTTTCTCCAAAAAATACAAAATGCATTTGAACACTTCCATTTTTAAAAAAAACAAAAGAAAAGGATATCTGGGACATTATAGCTTTTTTTTCTAATATGTAATTACATCTGAGTGCTTGTCAGAAAGTACACAGTCCATCATCTGTCTCTGCTTTCAGCCTTAATAACCCCCTACAACAACTCACTGCTTTATTCTGTGTCACTTAACAGTTGAACTTTAGCCGTGCTGTTAGACAATGCAGAGCAATATTCCAAACTTTTCTCAGGTCCAGTTGGCTTGTTAAAAGCCGCTATTGGCTGCTGTTGTTGTTTCCATTCCTTTTATTCCCTGAACACTGAGGAGCCCAGGTGTTGGCAGTGAGCAGATTGCATGGCAGCAAAGTGATATTTTGATGAGGTGACAGTCAGCTAGCTTTGCAACTCCGCTGTGCAACACAGTGACTGGCCACTCCAATGGGACCAACAGATTCTTAGGTCCACACAGCTGGCAGTGGCTCTTGCCAACTGTGGCAGCTCCCAATCACAGATGTTCAGGCAGCTACCATTGGCAACATATAACCCTTTTTGTTGACCTTATTCACAAAAATAGTGAGATACATATTAAGAGTAAAATGCTGCAGCCCTTACTAAACCTATTAATGGAATATATTGAGCATATGGGAGATTAGCTTGTTGGTTAAGCATAAGCAGAAAACATAAACAACAACATAAAGACAACATAAAGAAAATGTCCTCACTAACAGATTAGCATGAAGCAGTATCTCTGATTACTGATAGGTAATTTAATCTTTTTCTTGTTGTAGTTGACAACTTTTTTAGACTGTTTTCTTATTCACAATAGAAAATAAAAAAAAAACATATCAAATGCTTATATTGATATATTTTATGATATTGTGAAAATATTATCTCATTTTGAATTTTTTGGCAGCACTGTGTCCTAGCAGAGCAACGGAGCAATTAACTCTAAGTTGTACTCAAAAGAAATAGCTGGATGAACATTTTGCAACCAATTAGGCTAAGTGACAACAGGGCAGTAACATGATTGGGTATAAAAAGGACATCTTAGAGAGGCGGAGTTCTTCAAAGGATAGAGGTTTAAAAATATTGTCTCTAGATAAGGTAAAGTAATACCTCATCATCTACAGTACATGATAGTACATATTAGTCATACTATCGTGTACAAATAGTTCGGCATGGAATGTTTTTAGTTTCACAAAGTTGCCTTTTAGTTTGTAAAGCACTTTGTGCAGCATGAGCTGTTGGAAAGGTGCTATATAAAAAAAAAACTGACCTTGACCTTGACAAGCTAAAAGAGCATTACTGTTTTATGTTGAGGAAACTGTGACATTCTAAATATAATTGATTTAAAAAAAAATATTCTCACAATGACAACACTGAGTGATCCTGTTGGTGAGCTTGGAATAAATCTGTAAACGAAGAATTTGTCAGCGTGGTGACTGAAGGGAGTAGATCATGTGCAGATAATATTGTGTTCCATGATATATGTTGGCCTAACTTAGGCAAATTTTATCCTCCATGGTCACCAGTAAGTCAATGGGTACAAGACTATCAGGAAACTCCATTGAGAAAAATAAACTGCCTGACTGGAGCTTCATCCAGGAGACACCCTGAGAGAAAACTAAAATAACTCTGTATCAGGGCATCCAGTAGTTCCTGTAGTTCGACTGGAGGCGGGGAAATTTGTGGTACACTGCTAGGTATGGTGGCGGCAATCAAGGCATTTTGTTTTGGTCACTTTGTCAATGGGGATGAATCATCCCTGTTTCCCGGTTTCTTAAAGGTGCCCAGAGGCTTACCATTTGACAGGCCTTTGGTGTAACTTAGGATCACCCTTTTTTAGCTCTTTGAGGATACTATTCCTCAAAACTTCATTCCTGATAATCATAACATCTGCCAGGACGATGAGCAAGTTCCATGCTCTGTCAGTCCACAAGAATTAATGCAGATTTTTACTGGAAAATATGGGGTTGTTCTCCGGCCGGTCTGTCAAACTATGGTTAGTTCCTACCACTGGCATGGAGAAGGTTTTTCAGACCAGATCTTTTTCTGTTTTGATAAAAATCTGAATGATCTTTATTTGGCCAGATTTGTGCACACAAGCACATTTTGGTTTTCTTTGCTCTCTGCATGCAAAAAACAAACACACTAATGTTTTGTTAAATATATACAATAAAAAATTCCCCTTCACACCTGTGGACAGTTTGTCTTTCAAACTTGATGAGTTTGATGGCCCTGTGCAGTAAAGGAAAAACAAGTTAGAGAAAGTCTCAAGAAACTATGAAAACAAGTACCAAATTGAGTGGTGCAATGTGCATATGTGCATATGACCTAAGTGATATAACAGTAGGTTATTTTATAGTTCAGAAATAAGGAAGAAACTTTCTATCTGGCAGCTGGCTTTAGTAAACAGCGCTCTTTAGTGCTTGTCTAAAAGCAGCAGTTTGACCAGTTTATGTTGAGGATCTTCTTAGCCCTGGACCTGTACAGGTCCTGGATGAGGGAAGATCAGTGCTGATGATTGGCTCTGCAGACCTGATTGTCTGTTGCAATCCTGCCCTGTCCTTCTTTGTGGCTGAGCAGAACCAGACAGTGATGTGATGTGCAGACATATGTGCACATGACAGACTGGATAATGGCATTGTAGAAAATAACCAGCAGCTCCTATGGCTGGTTGAACTTCCTGAGTTGATGGAGGAAGTATTATATTATTACTATGCGACGCCCATCTTCCAGACAGAGTCAAAATGTGAGGACCACTTCAGATCATGTGATAAGGGGGATACTAGGAATCTGAATTGATCCCCAGTAGAGACACTCTTGTGTAGGAAGGTTATTGTGGGGGTTTCTGAGAAAGTTCACCAACATCTCCACTTTTTTGACCGGGAGCAGCTTCAGGTGGTTCTGACTGCACCAATGAACGAGCTGGTCCACCTCCTGTCTGACTTGTCATCGTTCTGGATGAGACCAGTAATGGTGGTGTCATCTGAGCAGGAAGCTAGTGATCCACTGACAGGTGGAGGCGCATAAAGCTTGGTTAGCTTCCAGTGGAAGATGTCTGAGATTACGGTATTGAAGGCTGAGCAGAGGTCAACAAAGAGTATCCTGGCGTATAGTCCTAGGTTGGTTGAGGTGATGTGTACAGTCCCTTACCGACTGTATCCTAGGCCAACCTGTTTGGCTAGTAAGTAAACTGCAGGGAGTCCAGCAGAGTCTCTGCAATGTTCTTCCGGTTGGTTCAAAACCTGTCTTTGAAAAGATTTCATGACAACAGATGTAAGAGCAACAGGCCTGCTGTCATTTAATCCAGTGCTGGTGGACTTTTTGGGACTGGGATGATGGTCGAGCATTTGAAGCAGGAAGGCACATCACACAGCTCCAGAGAGCTGTTAAAGATTCAGGTGAAAATAGGGGCTAGTTGGCTGGCACACACTTTCAGGCATGACGGAGATAGGCTGTGTCCCAATTCAGGGTCTGCACGATTGAAGTACGCATTTCAAGTGCGATTACGTCACCACCACGTAACGACGGCTGTCCCAACTCGAAGTGTACTTCAAATGCATACTCCAAATGCGCCGTCGATTTCCCCAAATATCAAGCGTGGTCCCATATATCCCACAATTCATAGCGCGGCGGTGGGTGTGGATAATTTTGCCGCAAAATACGGCAGAAGGGAGCGGCCAAAGAGTGAACTGTCAAAAGTAAGTACTGAATATTATGTAGTTTATGTATGTGCGAATGTTTAATAATGAAGAACATTAAAACATTTCTGTTGGCCACATGTCGGCAAAGTTGTGTGACATTAGTAATGTTTGTACTTTCAGCGTTAACTTGGTTTTAAAGCCTCTACTTCAATATATATATATAGTCTACCTTAATCTTACAGAGAATGTGATGATTTTATGGATAATTAAAGTCAGTCATATATCCACAAACACAACAAGCTGAAAGTCAGTGAATCTGAATATCACGGCACAAGCAGGATTCACTGCACTGTTAATGTTAGCTATGTTATATTGCTGCCTCTGTTTGGTGGTGTCGAGCCAAACGGACTTTAACGTGTGTTTGAATGAGCCGACGGTTCACTCGTTAAGCTAAAAGAAAGATGCTTTAATCACAGGAGTCACACATGTGTCCACTGTACCATCTGGGAACTCTTCTTGTTTAGCACTCGTAATAACACAAACACTAAATCCTCCTTCTCTTGTGCTGGTTTGTAGCAGTGTATACACCTGAGACTGTCACCTGTCTGTCTGTCCTGCACTCTCTCTCTGTTTCTTTCTCTCTGATTGTGGAATAAAAGTATGAACATGTATTTATAAGTTACACTTGTGTTTGAATCCTGCAGCTTATCACACATTTGATTTCCATGTGTGACAACTGCAAGTGTCCAGAGTGAGGACAGACTGAGGGGCCCACTGCTGCACATCATCTGTGAGGCTTTGCACCCCTGATGATCCACCAGGACAAATTCAGCAGTGTGTGAGGAAGAGGAGGAGGAAGAGCCAGCAGCAGCTGACAGATGGATAGAATAGCCAGACTGTTCCCTGTTTGTGAAGGACTGCTAGAAAAGTTTACAATAACTAACTGTCTGTCCTGAATCAGTCTTATTAGGTAATGTTCAAATAATATTGTCATTCCAGTGTTTTCAGTGTGGGAGAAAGTACAACCAGAAAACACTGAGGGAAAAAAAAGCATTATCATAGATTTGTCCATGCCTGATGATAGCTATATACCGAGCATAAATGGCCTCATTCCCAGTGGACCATGCCATTTCTCTCTTTCCAAGTCCTGCCAATTCACCCTGACTTCTGGTACTTGTTTGGAGTCAAGTGAAAAGATTCCTATTATTTAACGGTCAGGCTAACATTTGGTTGCAACAGCAGCCCCAAACTGTTTGACCCACTCCACAAAGCCCTATATTGGATTCTCTCTCTTCTTGAAATTTCCTGGTTTTATCCCCTTCCACATCACCTGAAGGGGATAAAACTGTTTCTTCTCTTCAGCATGGCATCCCGAGTTTTGCCAAAATATGCAGGAGCGGTTCCTGCCTTCTTCAGCTATTTTTGAAATTGACCCAGTGGTCTTTGCAGCCTTACTATGGGGCCATGAAAGGTAAAAACTATCTATCCTCATCCACTCACACAACCGTGCTATAGTAGACATAATTAACAAAGGCCAAAGCAATTCCCCTTCCATCATACCCTTCATGCAAGTACAGTGACTACTTCCTGGGACACATGCTCGAATGTGTTCCTGCATGCTTTCTTTGGATTCCTACGCTGTTCAGAATTTACCTCTACATCAATGAAATTCCATCTAGATCTTCATGCCTGCATGAGCAACCTTCATCATGAGACAGTCATATATCTAAGACTGAAGGGAGCAATTATTTTTTTCACAGCACTACAACATGTACAGCACTGTACTGATCTGTTATATACAGAGATGGGCAGTAACGCGTTACTGTAATTTGATTACTTTTTTCAAGTAACGAGTAAAGTAAGGAATTACTATTGCAAAAATGCTAATTAGATTACCGTTACTTTCCCGTAGGAACGCTGCGTTACTGCGTTACTAAAATCGTGATTTTTTTGCAAGAATGTCTCACAACAGTGACGTAAGCGAGTGCGCCGTTAGTGACAACAGCTGTGTGCAGATCAACAAGGGATCACATATCGATTGTGGGAGAGAGTATGAGCGTGCAGTGTTTAAAGCGTGGAAGTACTGACCTTACTTTGAGTTTGATTCCATAAAAAGTGACAAAAACATTAGTGTCCATCGTGCGTGGGAAGAAAACTTCTTTTTACAGCGAAAAAAAACCCTAAACTTCCAAGCAAGCACCAAGTGCGCAAAAACGTAATGGGAAATTCACAGAGAAACTCGCGGATTCTTCAACTGACCGCAGCACACCTGCACCAGGGTAAACCTCCGCCTACCGTAGTCCTGCTTTACAGGTGAAAATAGAGCAACAGGACCGCTGAGTCTTTGACTTTATTTATTTTCTGCTTTGTTTTACTTGCATCTATTTGAAAGAGTGAGTGTAAACACAAAAAGTATTTTATTTTATGTGCTGGAATGTTTAGAAAATGTGTAGAAAACTAATTTATTCAAGTCAGAGAATGTTGCATATAATAAAATTTTTGCTTGATGCATAAAGTTAAAAGATTAAAACTGATAAAACAAGTTAAAAAAAGAGACTTTTCCATTTGATCACATTTTGTATGATGGATTATGTAGAAAAAGTAGAATTGGGCTGAAAGATCTATTGCTTTATCACCTCTTCAGGTTGTAAATCGTGTTTTAAAAAATTTATTAAGTAACTAAGTAACTAAGCAATTAATTACTTTTGAAAATAAGTAATCAGTAAAGTAACGTGATTACTTTTTGGGGGAAGTAATCAGTAATTAGTTACTGATTACTTTTTTCAAGTAACTTGACCAATACTGGTTATATATATCACTCAATGCCTCAAAGGCACAAAAAATTAACAGTAAATCATTGTACAGTCTTAGTGTAACTTAATGAAATATTGTTGGTCATATTATTGTTTTCAGTTAAATCAGACTTAAGTCTAACTGTGTTCCATGTCTCTATACGCAAAATCAACTTGGCAACTTAGCACTTTCCTTCTAGCAGATGTAGCTAGTGTAGGCTCCCAGAGAAACTGTAACATGTACTTGAGGTTATAACGGGAAGACAGAAAGAAAAAAATCGGTGGAACCTATGTTTTGCAGATTACGGTAACTCTATTTTTCTTACATTGCCCAATCTAAGTACAACTTGATGATGATTTAACATGATGATTTCCTTCTTTTTTGAAAGAAGGAAGTTATAATTTAAGGGGGTTTTGTAACTTCAAAACAGGGAAGGTACGTACTACAAGAAAAGGCTTTTGTGTTTCTGCTCATGGAGTGAAACTATGGAACAGTCTGAATATGGAATTAAAGCAATGTCCAAACATAAAACTGTTCAAAAAGAGTTATAAAAATATGATCTTCTCGAACTATAAAGAAAAGGAAAATATTGAAATTAAGTTAATGTCTCTATTTAAAAAATAAATAAATAAAAAATAACAATAATTCATGATGGGATATTATAGTATATAGTATATCAGAAATCTGTTCACTATTTTTATTACAAATTATATCAGAAAGGAAGCTGATATTAACTGATAATTTATGGCAAAGGGGTGGGATTAAATAAGTGTTTACTTCTTCCCACTCCCTTTCAACATGTAAATTAATCAGAAGGTTTTTTTGTATGTATTTTGTATAGTATTTTTTTTTTCTTATTTTCTTTTCTAAATGTACCTGTATATTGTTCACATGTTGAAATAAATTACCAATCAAATCAAATCAATCAAACATAATAGTATGAGAAATATATCTAATGTAAACAAATTTAGGGCAGGAATAGGTACTCTTGTTCGCATAAACATTTTTCATATTTCCAAACTTTATAAGCCCTGTATTAATATTCATTACAGTTTGGGTAAAAGGTTATGTGAAAGAAAAACAAAACAAAGGCTGATTATTTTCTTGTCTACAGCGTGCTGTGATAGGTGAGTGTGTCTGCATGTGTGTGCCCTCTAGCTTGACCATGACTCATCACTGGAGCTTTTAAACTCCAGCTAACCCTCTGGGGTATTACATGTTCTCATCCTTGTCTCTAGACGGCTTGAGTGAAGATGATCCTCATTAAAGTGTCCAGATAGAGGGCATGTGTCTTTGTGGCTTCTCCTGTTCTCACACTAAGAAACTCAATCTGACAAATCCTCTTATAAAAATATCATTCTCTCACCCTCCCATCACAGACCCCGTTCTCATCAGACATCAATGCCTCATTTGTCCTTCTTTATTTGCACACAGCATTGATCAGGTGAAAGCAGAACTGAATCTGGTTCAGGCCATGTGGAGGACTTGTCTTTCACTGAGTATTTTTGCTGGGACATGACATGTGAGGTATGTCGATTACTGTTAATATCGTCTCACCAGCATGCAGATGAAGAGTGAGGTTGCCGTCTCATCAACTACAATAATTGAACTGTCATCCAAATTGCCATATTGTCCAGGTCTCTTCTTGTATTCCCTTTTTATACATTTCATGAAATTTTCATCACCTCAGAGGGGGAGTTATTTCCTGTCTTCATTTATTCATCTAACTTGAATGGTGTTCAGGACAGGCTGACAGTGAACATGATCTACAGCTGTGTTATATCAGATGAAAGCTGCATATTTATTAAGGAACACTCAAGACACCTAACAACACAATAAAGCCATACTTTCTTCGACTAGCAATTGGTGTATGGCTCAACACGGACCATTCTACCAGCAAAGAAACAAAGAAAAAATATTGCTCCCTTCACATGCCCTTCCTTCACAAGTGCAAAAAGCTTTCTCATACTCAGAACCAGTGAGACAACTATCCCCAACTGACCTTTTGAACACCATGTTACCCAAACCGATTCAAATCAAACAACTGCTTTAAGCTTTTTGGTAAGTGTGTTTTTGGTTGTTTACAAAAAGACTAATATTCTGGGATCTTTTAATAAAAACAACAACTTGAAAAAAATAGTCTGAAAGAATAGTCTGTGCATTTCCCACATACTGACCACTGCAAATTGGAAAAAGTCAGTTCAAATGTGTGACCAAATACCACAGTGCTCTCTGTGGTAGAACAAGTTTGACAACCAACATGTATGATAACCAACCCTGGTCTACCCTACTTATTTGTTCATTTAAACATTTTCACATCGTTAAGATCTTTTCATGCAGAATGACTGCTAAATGTTCCAGAACAAACATGAGGAGAACTGAATTTAATGTTTTAAAGGGACCATAGAAGACACTGAATCATAACTGTCAAAACAGAGTGTGAGAAAACAAAAATCAAGGTGAAGTTTGAAACATCTTCCCTGACGTTCTATGATGAGAATAAACAAATTCAAATGTGTCAAAGGTAGGCTGTTTGAGTTCTCTTATTCATTCTATTAATGTTTTAATTATTATTCTTTTCTCAGCTTTTCTTGGAGGATGTGTTCATTATCACATTCAGGCGCTTGCAAATGAGAGAAATTAGCAATGCTCTAAGAATATTATGTCTGTAGGGTGAGAATAGGCCAAACTTTAATGCTAGATGTGAAAAACTTGTGAACAGTCATTAGAATAGCATAAATGACCAAACATGCAACGCAATATTACAGCGAAGCGGGGTCCACCATGTCCGTTTCACGCTTTGCCTCTCCAAAGTGTGAAGTGGACACAGAAGTCTCTTCCAGTAAAATCTTCCAGCGGGGAGAGTTAATATATTTAAAGCGGAGAAGTCGTTAATGGCCAAGGAAGGTATGAAGTACATTTCAGGGCTAACATGTATTTACACCTAATTGTGTTAGTAATGTCTGTTTAAACATTCTCCCATGATGTTTAAATGTAGTGTTGGATTGACATAAAAACATCCCTCTGCTCTTACTGCAACTTCTGTATATGTGTCCATTTCACACTTTGCCTCTCCAAAGCTTTGCCGTGATACTGGATACTAGATGTGGGGGTTAAAATATTCATTTTAGAACTTCTGTGAGAATCATGACATTCTCTGGTTTCTTATTACAATCACAGTTATTCAGTAGTGGTTGTCCATACAACCACAGGAAAATTAAAACAGGGATATAACACAAACTAACACAGAGCCCTCTGAGAGCACCTGTAACTATACCTATAGCTGAATTTACAATAGCACATTAACAAACTGTAAGCGTAGTTTAAATACTTTGTGCTTGAATTTCTTGCCACTGGCATCTATTTCTCCCTCAACCCAACAAGTTGGGTCAGATGGATGTCATTCTCTAAGCCCCGTTCCAGTCTCTTCCTGTAATGAGATTGCTTTTGTTCTCTCTGATATCGTTTTTGACTTTACATACAATATAGAGGGCCCCAGGATGAAAATAGATTTCAACTGACTTAAAGTAAGTTGATACTAATATGTTTAACTTGTCCTATTTGAAATTTCTTTTATCTAAAACGTTCTTTTAATATCATACGTTAAAAAGAAGCACTTCCTATGAACTGGAAAAAAAGAAGAAGCTGCAGCTGGAGGCAGAATTTAAATTGCAGGAGCACTAGACACTCTTTGAAAAAATAGGAGGTCACTTCAGGTACCAGTGAGGGAAATGATTTATATACTTATTTATATCACTTAGTAGATCTGGTAATAATACCATTACCCTCCAAAAATGAGAAATAAATATCATTTGAATGGGGATCAAGACTGCAAGAAAATCAATTATTGGTAGCATTTAATTAATTGTTAATAAGCAATGATAATAGAAGTGCTGTGTTGTCAATTAAAAAAAAGCCAATCATGTTCTTATCTATGTGGTGCTACCTAACTGTCAGCATGCTACTGCTTGAAGTACAGAGGTTTAGCCTAATTGTACAGAAATTAGGGGTTTTACTGTATAATTACATATTAACTATAATATATAATTTTTTCTAGGCCTATACCATACTCAGTGACAAAATATGTTAAGTTTATTTTGTTTTTCAGAAGCCAGTTGATAATTACTTTGCAATTTGTTGATTATTTTGTTAATATTAAAACTTGTTGTAATGGTACCATAAAAACTACTTATTTATGACTTAGTACAAATTTGTTCTGTGATACCTAACCATTTAAATTTGCCTGATGTGAGTGCTGATGTGGAGTAGATAATTTGATCCCCTCAGAGGGGAATTCACATGAAATGTCAGCATGATAGATACCCACAGACCCTTATCAAAAAGGCTCTGCCCACTGAGTCCATGGCATCCTGCTAAACCACCCATGTTACCCAGGCAACAAATCAGGGAGGAAGTGTTTTGGTTTCTCTGTCATAGACAGTATACTGGTTAACTGAGGAAGATGGTGCAGGATGCATGCTGAGGAGTGGGGGGTCACTCTTGGTCTGGGCTGCCCACAGCTTTTGTATGTCTGTCTCATTTCACAATCCATCAACCGAGCGTGACTGTCAGGCGAGCCTTCAGCTCCAGCAATCCATCAGGGCCTGTCACCCAGCCATCACAACAGAGAGATGAGGCCCCAACATTCGAATTCCATTAGCCCCAGTTATAACGCCAGGCAGCCCAGCCAGCCAGCCAGCACCTTGTCTAGGACCCAAAGAGATAATAAAATGACGAATCAAAAACAGACTCCACTGCTGACTTCCCTTGGGATATGCTGAAGTATCAACACTACATTGATACATAACATGGTTGATGTTACTTTTCATTTTTTGTCTTTTCATGTTTTCTCCAAAAATAGAGTTTTGCTCCTCCTTGCAAAAAGGACTTAAGCTTTAAATTAAAATCATGGGTTTGACTGGCATCTCTGGTTTTAATGGTGAGATATACTTAGAGCTCCAGAAAGTGACAAACACGATTTCTCAAATTATGAACACACATGAGTTTTTTTGAGTCACATTCAAGAAAAGGACAAGTTGATATTATTCTCTATAGGGAGATATGTATGATTCTGTACCAAAGCTACCACAAGCAGATGTTACAGCAGGTGTGTAAATATTAGTTTTTGAATAAATAGAATTTGCAAATGGGACAAGTTTCACCTTAATTAAAACATACACACAAAAATATCATATCTAGGAAAATGTCATGATAGCTTTCACAGCAATCTTATCATAATTAAAAGCATAATGAAATTTAATTTTTAATTATCAGAATCACCATGACAACCCCTAATCACATTAATAAAATCATTTCTTCATCAATATATATATATATATATATATGCAGAACATAGGCAAAATTTCTGTTTCATAAAGCTAATTACAAATGTTCTATTTCTATTCAGAGGTAAACAGGAAGTCAGTCATTTGGGGTTTGCTCAGATAATAGATTCTCTTAAATCTGAGAATTGTTTCTGCTATTAACAAAGACAGTAAATAAGATAGTACTGATCTACATAAACGTGTATTTTCTAAAGTGCTGAATGACCTCTTGCTCCATGTAACATGTATTATGAAGATTACACTCTATTCCCTATAGAGACTGCTTATATATGAAAGACAACAAAAAATGTGTTAGTGTCAACCAGCAAGTGCCAAATGAGCAAAGGATAAGATAAAGATTGTAGAGGCGTCCATTCCAGACAGAAGTACAGAGAATTAGCCAACATTTTATCGGAGACCATTTCATTTAAGACAATTAAATATCAATATTGTTGTGACTCTAGTATGTGACTTTTGACCTACTTCATGCACTGCTCTACTTTCCATTGGAAATTGTAGGAGATGTCATGCTGCCTCCACTTTGTTCAGCTAAGCTCCAGTATTAGTACCCTGGGTTTTTAGGTAGGTAGAGAAGATGAGCAATGTTGTCTCATCTTGCCATTGTTGCCTTTCTCCTTAATCCTTCAGGCAGTCAATTTGAAGGCAGCGAAGTGTGAAGCCCTATAATGATGGGTTATTGACCCGTTTGCTGTTTGGCAATGAGGAGAGAGACAAAAAGGATAGGTTCTGTTTCCTGTGATATTTAGGTAGCTCTCTGGCACTGAGTGTAATATGACGGAAACTGATATTTCTTATGTCTAATGGCTATGCAAATATTAGTAACTGTTTGAGTGCAGTTCAATGTAATCCGTTTCATCTATTTTCGTGTGTGTTTGTGTGTGTTGTGGGGGGCTCTTTGTTTACCATTTTTAGATAGCTAAATTTAGCAAAATACATCAGAAGGTATGGATTAAAAACTTATATGTCAATGACACAGAGACATTTATGGTGGTATCACATTTTGGTATTGGACACAAAGAACTGTATGTTCAGGCTCTCTCTGTGTACCAACCTGTAGTATTGGGTTGCATTAACCAATGAATCACAAACACACAACCTGACATTCCAGGATAATTTTTTTTTAACTTCTACTACTTATTGTAGGGTCAATCACACAATATAAAGCGCCTTGAGGCGACTGTTGTTGTGATTTGGTTTTGTATAAATAAAATTGAACTGAATTCAAATGTAATGTAAAAGTTAAAATGACACTTTTGACAAAATAAAACAAGTAAATCTGACAAGTATGAAAAATTATTAATATAGTGCCATGAAAAAATACTTACTTTTACTTACTTTACTTACCATTATTGGAGAGTTTTTCAGTCAAATCAAATGTAAAAGCTGACTGTGGCAGAACATGCAAATATGTAAATGTAAGCAAACTGGAAATTAGGAAAAGCAAAAAAAAAATTTTTTATTTTGCTAAGAAAAAGTGACGCTTGCTATCTCATCCAGAAAAAAATAACCCCAGCTTCTTAGAAACACAGTTGTGTGCCCTTTTTTGTCCAGGTCTGTTCGCTCTCTCTCTCTCTCTCTCTCCCTGTCTCTGTCTTCCTTTCTCTCTCTCTGCTCTCCATGAGGTTCTGGTGGTTATCTATCTTGACATGAAGGAGGGAAAGCCTCAGGGTAACACTTGACAGGGATTCCTTTCCATGATTCTTGGCAGCTCTCTCCATTCCCTTGCTGTCACTGTAGGGGAATATAAGGGAGTCATAAAAGACTGCTGTCATGTCACTGTCAAAAACACTGTATGGAACCAAGACGTCCCACACCAGTGCAGACTGTGAGCTACAAAAATGTGTTTTGTGTGTTGTGACTAGGGTAAAGAAAAGATGTACTTCTGTCTTTGGCTGCCAGTATATGTTTTCATATAAAGTCACTTTTTGGTCAAAAATTTCCTACATAATAAATACCAACACTGATGTCTCCTAGTATATATCTGGCATATATCTTCACCAAGCATATCTTTTTTAAGGACACTTATTAATTTTGAATGTGATACAATGGGTTTGCGTATGATTAGAACAGTACTTTAGGCAAATCCAGTATGTACTTTTCATGCAAAGATTAGAGTTAAGGCTAGGGCACCGTTAAAAATGGACAACATTTATCAACAACATCAAAATGATTAGGTCCTTTATTGATATTGTCATGAACTGGCTGTGTGGAGGCAGATGAGGACCCAAACGCAAAACTCACGGAGACAAAAAGCTGAACTCAAAATCACTGCTTTATTGCAGGCTTCAGAAAGAACTGAACTAAACTGGGAATGCTAACTGAGGACCGAGGGAACACAGAAA
Source organism: Aulonocara stuartgranti (assembly GCF_965226115.1). Lineage (NCBI taxonomy): Eukaryota > Metazoa > Chordata > Actinopteri > Cichliformes > Cichlidae > Aulonocara > Aulonocara stuartgranti. The sequence continues at coordinate 29,421,081 of NC_138946.1, forward strand.
AGCACACAGGTTCGGGGAGGAGACATTGACGACGCGACACCGAACTGAGGGAGACATACACATAAATACACAGAGGGTTAACGAGGGAAGTGGGAGCACACGGGAAACACAGCTGACACAGATAATCATAACAAGACACGGCAAGAGTAACACAACACTGACGGGAGACTGTCAAAGTAAAACAGGAAGTACACAGAGGTGCAGACAGGAGGAGAGAGAGAGAGACAGGAGAGCATAGCGGGCTGGGGAAACATGGAATAAAACACAAGGAGGGGAGATGAGGGCTCACAGAGACACAGAGGGGCACACAGGGGGTAAAAGTCACAAGGGGAAATCAAATAAGAAACAACTTAACAGAGCAACCCAGGAACCATGGCCTAAATAAAGAACAAAATACAAAAATACATGAAAACTAAGAATGCTGGGCCAACATGGGCCATGATCATGACAGATATGTAATTTATGATACCAGCCTGTCATATTTAAAACAACTTCAAAAACAATCTGTCATGTTTCGGCTGTGTGGCAGGCTGGAATGGACCCAAACGCAAACTCACGGGAACGGAACTTAAACTCAAAAACACAGCTTTATTGCTGGGAAACAGATCATATAAACAATACAAAACTAAACTGGGAAAAACTAATTATAATGTGCACAAGGAGACACAGGGAGAATCACACACAGCTATGAGGGACGACGCAACATGGAACAGAGGGGGACTCTGACATAAATACACAGAAGGTAACGAGGAAAGTGGAAGCAAATGGGGAACACAGCTGAGGATAATTACACGTGACAGGACAGGAAAGACACGGAAACTGAAAATGCTGACACCAGACACAAACCTTCAATGCAACACAGGATGTACACAGAGGCAACCTGGAGGGACAGAGAGAGAACAAGGAGCAGCACATGACGGGGTGAGGAAAACACGGAACACAAGGCACCAGAACTCACATCACAATATAAACACAATTACACAAAGGGAGACACAGGGGGCAACTACATGAGGGAACGCTATTAAAAACACAAGAAACTCAAACTAGGACACTAGGCTCTGAATAAACTAGGGCAACAAAGAAAACTTGGAACATAAATTTATAATACAAAAACAATGAGGCACAAGAAACTCAAAACACTGGGTCCGGCAGCCTCGCCTCTGTCAGTGCGCCCCAGGGCAGCTGTGGCTACAGTGTAGCTTGCTATCGCCAGTGTATGAATGTGTGTGTGAATGGGTGGATGACTGAATGTAGTGTAAAGCGCTTTGGGGTCCTATGGACTAGAAAAGCGCTATACAAATGCAGGCCCATTTACCATTTACTTTGTTTTTGGATCGATTGCAGAGAGATTGCATGTAACTTCATATTTTTAATTGAGCAACAGCATGATCTCTCACCCAAATGGAAATGCCAGAAGGTATCAAAGTAGGGAGAAAGAAAGAAATTGGGCCAAGGTTACTGGAAAAGCAATATGTATTTAGCAATATTGAGATGTTGAAAGTGAGGAAAAAAACTGTCTTTTTCTCTTTGTCTGCGAGTAATAAAAGATAGATGTTATGTGAGTGTTGTCATTGAGCTTTGACAGCCCAAGCTGGTTTCTTGTCAAACAAAAAGTGTACTGTATTTTTTTCCACTAAAGCTAAAAATAGGAAGCCCAGTGCCTTCACCTGTCTTGCTTCTTTTAATGCACAGCACTCTTAAAGAAAATAGAGCATTTGTTCTGTAACTAATACTGTTACAAATCATTTTGTTGTGGATTTGGAAGTAGTCCATTGAGAAAAAACATTAAATCGTTCAAATTTTAATCAGTAGTATTCATTTGATGTAAAGAAACATGTACTCATTTCCAATGTTCTTGGTAAGTCATAGTGTTTATAGTGGCTGCTGGTCTGAGTTTTGAGGTCCTGAATGTTCTTTGTATTTAGCTTGAAGCCATTTTGTTTTTAAGGGAAAATGCTCAGCTCAGTCCAGGGATGTTGTAAGCATCAGTAAAATTTGGTACATCAACATTTTCATTCTCTTAAATAAAGCCAAGGTTAGGAATCTCATTGGGAACCCACATTATTTATCAGAACATCCAGTGGGATCTATGTAGAGATCCATTATTTCAACAGTAAAAGGAGAGCTATTTTGTAAGCTGCATGTGTTCTCTTTGAAGTTGCCTTTAAACAAATATTTTAAATGAAGACTGAGTTTAAAAAGTGATTATCTATCACTTTTGCTTCACTTTGTAAAGCTCAATCTCTGCAAGTTACTTGTCCCAGTTATCTGTCAATTAATTAAGATGTCTGTTTGTCTAGTCATCTCCTGTTTGCCAAGTTAATTAATCTGAAGGCATTTGGTAATACTGAATGAATATATAGCACATGCACAAATATATGGCACTCCCTGAGTGCAATAAACTTAACAAAGACTTATTATCAGGACTTGTGATCTTCAGGCTTCCCTACCTAACTAAATACTACAGAAAATGTGTTTTTTTAAGAGCCTTGGGGTGACTTTTGAAATTCGTCGCTATATAGATATAACTAAACTGAATTCAATATAGTTAAACATGATGATGTTTTAATTAATTTATTAATAAGAATGTTATGACCTACGGTGGCCCCTAGAGACGAAGCACGTACAAACTCCAAAACACTTACAAATTCCAAATAGCACGTACAAACTCCAAAACACTTACAAATTCCAAATAGCACGTACAAACTCCAAAACACATTCAAACTCCAAAGCACTTACAAAATCCAAAACACTTACAAACTCCAAAACACGTACAAAATCCAAAACACATGCAAACTCCAAAACACTTACAAAACCCAAAACACATGCAAACTCCAAAACACTTACAAAATCCAAAACACTTACAAACTCCAAAACACGTACAAAATCCAAAACACGTACAAAATCCAAAACACATGCAAACTCCAAAACACTTACAAATTCCAAAGCACTTACAAAATCCAAAACACTTACAAACTCCAAAACACGTACAAAATCCAAAACACATGCAAACTCCAAAACACTTACAAAATCCAAAACACATGCAAACTCCAAAACACTTACAAAATCCAAAACACTTACAAACTCCAAAACACTTACAAATTCCAAAACATTTACAAAATCCAAAGCACTTACAAAATCCAAAACACATGCAAACTCCAAAGCACGTACAAACCCCAGAACACATGCAAACCCCAAAAACACATGCAAACTGCAAAACACAACGGAAGTGCTCCACGACGCTAGGGGCAGTGTTGAGTGTTTGTTACCTAGAACTACACAAGCCAGGAAGTACATATCCCAGACTTCATAGCACGGCGGTGGGTGTGGACAATTTTGCCGAAAAAAATGGAAGCGGGGCAGCCGAAGAGTAAACTTTCAAAAGTAAGTACTGAATATTATGTCATTTATTTATGCGCAAATGTTTAATAATAAAGAACATTAAAACATTACTGTTGACCACATGCCGGGAAAGTTATGTGACATTAGCTATGTTTGTACTAACTTGGTTTTAAAGCCTTTAATTCAAAATATACGCTGTTCAATAGTCGGCCTTAATCTTACAGAGAATGTGATGATTTTATGGATAATTAAAGTCAGTCATATATCCACAAACACAACAAGCTGAAAGTCAGTGAATGCTGTTCGGTTTGCAGTCCTGAATATCATGGCACAACCACAATTCACTGCACTGTTAATGTTAGCTATGTGATACTGCTGCCTCTGTTCAGTGGTGTCAAGCCAAACGGACTTTAACGTTTGTTTGAACGAGCTAACGGTTCACTCGTTAAGCTGAAAGAAAGATGCTTTAATCACAGGAGTCACACATGTGTCCACTGTACCATCTGGGAACTCTTCTTGTTTAGCACTCGTAATAACACAAACACTAAATCCTCCTTCTCTTGTGCTGTTTTGTAGCAGTGTATACACCTGAGACTGTCACCTGTCTGTCTGTCCTGCACTCTCTCTCTTTTTCTTTCTCTCTGATTGTGTAATAAAAGTATGAACATGTATTTATAAGTTACACTTGTGTTTGAATCCTGCAGCTTATCACACATTTGATTTCCATGTGTGACAACTGCAAGAGTCAGAGAGAGGACAGACTGAGGAACCCACTGCTGCACATCATCTGTGAGGCTTTGCACCCCTGATGATCCACCAGGACAAACTCAGCAGGGTGTGAGGAAGAGGAGGAGGAAGAGCCAGCAACAGCTGACAGATGGAGAAAATAGACAGACTGTTCCCTGTTTGTGAAGGACTGCTAGAAATGTTTAACATAACTAATTGTCTGTCCTGAATCAGTCTTATTAGGTAATGTTCAAATAATTATATCATTCCAGTGTTTTCAGTGTGGGAGAAAGTACTCAGGGCCTTCAAGTTACATACTATGAAAGGCAGAAACAAGTTTTATGTTCAGAAACCTAAAGTATGTATCAGCAGCAGAATGGACCTAAAAATAAATGTCCATGTTTGTTTCAGTTCTATGAAACTTTGAGTATTTTGGATTAGTAGATCTGCTGTGTTTGTTGCATCATATTGCTGTAATTGTTTATATGCTTTATATATTTTGAGGTAAGTTGATCTATAGTGTTACATCATATTCTATGAGGATGTTATGTGTTTGTATACTTTCTGCACAGTTTGACCCATTTATCAGAAGTCAGCCTGTCTAAGGCTCTGATATCTATTCTGTATGACGTAAAGCAGTTATTACATGGTCTGATTTTCTCACCCAATAAAGAAATATTTAATATATCAGTCTACTCTTCATTTTATCAGAAACAGTTATCACAGCTCGTAAATTTTCTTTTTATACGTATATGTAAGCATTGAGCCAAATTTAGTAATGCCAACATACTGAAGGAACAACATTTGTCTCTTATATATAATACACCTATATATACACTGTCAAAGATACTTGTCTTTGAGTGAAGATTTAAGGTGATAAGACATATAAATAACTGCAACTTGAATCTGTACTGAAGCTCAGTATTTGACACAGAGTTCATGTTCACTGCTGTAATAACTAATAATGATTAATATAATGACTATAATATTGGCCATATTATATTTACATTACCAAAGTGATATAACTTTAGTCTCATGAACAACATTAGCTAATTGTTATTTACTAGCTAATCTTAAAATGACTGTTCAGTACAGAAATGAAGCCCAAAAATCATGTTTTACAGTCCTGTGGTCTCAGCCTCAGATACTTATCAAATCACACAAAGCTCATGTAGAAACAAACAAACAAATGAACAAAATATGTTCTCCTTCATTTCTGTCAAACAAAGCTGTATGACATGTTTCCAGCGGTTAGTATCATGGTTGCTAGGCAACCTGGGCAGTGTGAAGGAGACTAGACCGTCCCATTTCAGAAGCCTACAAGCCTCACACTTCCGGCCTTAGCGGTCTTTGAGTACGCGGCCCTTGTGGACCGTTAAGGCTGCGTACTTTAAGGCTGAAGACCCTGAATTGGGATACACCCATGTGTTTGCAACAAACTTGCCGTTTATTTTGCAAATCAAGCTCAACACTACCCCTAGCGTAGTGTTTTAGTTTTGTGTTTTAGAATAGAATAGCCTCTATTGTCATTGTACAAGGTACAACGAAATTGGAGTGCCACTCCCTTGGTGCAAAATGCAATAATAAATATAAATATAAAATATAAAAAGTACAATAAAACAACCGAAGTACTCAAACAATAATAAGTACAATATATACAGAATAGCAACATTCATATAATGATAGTAATATAGTGACAGTGGCAAGTATGGTATAGTTAAACAGATTCAATTGTTTTGTGCTTATTTACTACGGTGATAGCTCTGGGAAAGAAGCTATCCCTGAATCTGTTTGTCCTGGTTTTATGTGACCTGTATCGTCGGCCTGACGGTAATAGTTCAAACAGTTGATTACTGGGGTGAAAATAGTCCCTAATGATATTGCCAGCTCTGCTGAGGTACCGAGAGTTTGCAATGGCCTCCAGGCTGGGCAGAGAGCAGCCAGTGATCTTCTGGGCTGTGTTGATGACCCTCTGCAGTACTTTCCTGTCTGCAACTGAGCACCCTGCATACCATGTTGTTATGCCATACGTTAGGATGCTCTCTATGGTGGCTCTATAGAATGTCACCAGCAGCCTCTCCTCCAGGTTGTTCCTCCTGAGCACTCTCAAAAAATGGAGACGCTGCTGGGCCTTTTTTTACCACCGCCATGGTATTTGCAGTCCAGGAGAGATCATCAGATAAGGAATATACTTTTTTCTCACATGTCCATCACTCTTACTCTCGTCTGGATTATTTTTTGGTCAGCAGCTCACTGCTGAACGACATTTCAGACACTGAGATTCACCCTATAGCTGTCAGCGATCATGGTCCTGTATCTTTAACACTAATGCACAAGAATAATACTACGCCAAGAAAAAACTGGAGATTTAATATATCACTACTTAAAGATGAAGACTTTATTAAATATTTTAAAAAAGAGTGGACTTCATATTTGGACTATAATGACACTCCCGAAACATCAGCTTCTGTTCTATGGGAAGCAGGGAAAGCTGTGATGAGAGGTAAATTAATTTCTTTCTCATCACATAAAAAGAAAAAAGAAAACAAAAATATTCAGGAATTAGAAAAAAACATCAAATCACTAGAAGAAGCCTACGCGTCCCACCAAGATCAGGAAACATTGAACAAAATACGCAAAACAAAACTAGAATTAAATGAGATAATTGATAATAAGACAAAATTCTTAGTACAAAGAGTACGCTTACAAAATTATGAACATGGTAATAAATCCGGTCAATTTCTAGCAAACCAGCTAAAAATAAAGAAAGAAAAAACAACTATATGTGCTGTTCAAGATTCATCTGGGAACACAATATATGATCCGATACAAATAAACAACATTTTCAGGGATTTCTATAAAACGTTGTATTCACCACAAATAAACCCATCTAAAAAAGAAATTGATCAGTTTTTGGACAACATAACTCTTCCAAAATTATTAGACACTCAAGCAATGGCACTGGATTCACCACTGACACCAGGTGAACTCCAGGAAGCCCTGATAAGTATGCCCAATAATAAGGCTCCAGGTCCAGACGGCTTTCCTGCAGAATTCTACAAAGAATTCTGGTCGATTCTAGCACCAGTTTTCTACAGAACGTTATTGGAAATTAAAGAAAAGGGCAGACTTCCATCAAATATGAATTCTGCAAACATTAATCTCCTGCTAAAACCAGGCAAAGACCCTGTATATCCCTCAAGCTATCGTCCAATATCCCTTATAAATGTAGACCTTAAAATAATCTGCAAAGCTCTCTCAAAGAGACTGGAGAAAATAACCCCCCTCTTAATTCATCCTGACCAAACTGGTTTCATAAAAAGTAGGCACTCATCAACAAATACACGTAGATTACTTAATTTGATAGACTACTCATACAGTAAAAACCTAGAAACTACAATATTCTCTTTAGACGCAGAAAAAGCATTTGACAGAGTTAACTGGAAATTTCTATTTGCAACTTTACACAAATTTGGTTTTGGATCCTCTTTCATAAACTGGTTAAAAATATTATATAATTCCCCAACAGCTTGTGTTAGAACAAATGACCAAACATCCTCCAGCTTCTGTCTCTTGAGGGGCACCAGGCAGGGATGCCCACTCTCCCCTTCACTGTTTGCAATTTTTATTGAACCACTAGCAGCAGCAATTAGACAGAATTCAGTAATTAAGGGCATAAAATGCAAGAACGTGGAACATAAAATCAGCCTTTATGCGGATGATGTGTTACTCTTTCTCCAAAATTCACAAACCAATATCTCTGGGGTGATTGAATTGATAAACTCTTTTGCAAGAATATCAGATTACTCAATTAACTGGTCAAAATCTACAGTTCTACCGATTAATTGCTCCCTCCATAATTCCTCTTCTACACCACTGCAATCGGGAAATATAAAATATTTAGGTATTAATGTTTCTCCCAAGCTTGCAGATCTAACTAAATTAAACCATATCCCACTTTTAAAGAAGGTAGAAGATGATCTGGCTAGATGGAAATGTCTACCCATATCACTCATGGGAAGGGTTGCCGCTATAAAAATGATGGTCTTACCAAAAATAAATTATTTATTCTCAATGATCCCAACTAAACCGCCACAAGATTGGTTCAGATCGCTAGATTCATGTATGTCCAAATTCCTTTGGAAAAATAAACCCCCACGTATAAGCTTAAAAACACTACAAAAGACCAAGGATAAAGGAGGACTAGAACTGCCTAACTTTCAGCACTACTTCTTAGCCAACAGGCTTCAGTTTATCTCAGGATGGCTAAAACATACCCTCTTAGATGAACCTTGGCTAGATGTAGAACAAGCACTTTGAAATAATCTAGAGATCTCAGACCTACCATTTATCAGCTCAAACATCCAACGACATGAATGCTTTAAAAGCATCAACATCAGCTCTTCTCTGACAGCATGGTGGGAGTTTCTAAAATTGACGGCGTCTTCATTAATCCCATGCAAACGTACACCTATCTGGAACAACCCTGACATATTACAAAACAATAATATGATAAACTTTTCAGATTGGAGTGGTAAAGGAATCAAATATTTAGAACATATACTAGAAGGAACAGAATTTATCTCATTTGACAGACTAGTTACACAATATGGGATCAACAAGAAATGATTTTTAGAATATCAACAAATTAAATCCATAGTAAAAAAGAAATTTAAACCGGGTCAAGTTGAACTACAAACACCACCAAGTGTGGTTCAATTTCTTACTCTTAAAACCCCCAAATTACTATCCAAAATATACAGAATGCTTTCTAAAACAGATGAATCAATATCACTTCCTATTGCAAAATGGGAAGCGGATTTATCAGTTAACTTAGACCTAAACTTCTGGTCTCAGATTTGCTTAAAAACCTTTCATCTAATTAGAAATCCCAGTCTTCAATTAATTCAATACAAAATATTACATAGAGTGCACTATACAGGTCATCGGATGTTTAAGATGGGCTTTACGTCTACCAACAACTGCTCACACTGCCAAACCAATTCACCGGACAATTATATCCACGCTCTTTGGTTCTGTCCACCAGTTCAGAAGTTTTGGCACGAGATATGTGAAGACTTATCGAAGTGTCTGAAATGTAACATTCCAACTTCCCCCTTAGTGTGTTTGTTGGGCAGCTTAGATAATGTCACTTCAGAAAAGAATATCGCCCATATGGTTTTCACTGCCCTATGCATAGCCAAGAAAACAGTCCTCATGAACTGGAAAAATAAAAATAATCTTAATTCTAACCAATATAGAAATTATCTATTAGATTACATTAGTCTTGATACAGCCTCTGCCACCACATCAGATCAATTGCTCTGGGCTCCTTTGATCAGCTCCATCACCTAGTGGGGGTGGGGGGTCATAGTTTGGTCCCGCCTTCACTGTTGTGATTGGTGTGGGGGTAGGGACAGGCTTAGGGCATCGGGGGGTTCCCCGGAGGCATCTTCCTTGGGGGGCTCAACCCGGGGTAGCGGTCATGTCCGGTTAGGGGCTCTGTTGGCTCTCAGGTGACTGTTTCCTCGCGGCTGCGTGCAGCGGGGCTAGGGGAGGGTCTGTGCTGACGGACGTGGGTTACTGACCTGGTAGCCTGGCTGCCCCTGGGTGGGTCCGGGATGGGCGTGAGGTTCTGGGGGTGCTCCGTCTCTGGGCTGGGGCCCTGACCGGGCCTCGGGGGCTCGGGTCCTGGTTGGTGTGTTGCCGGGGTTGTGGGCGGGTGGGTGTATGGGGCCCCAACCCTGGCGCAGGGTGCCGCCGGTGCGTCGAGCCACCTGGGGGGCTCTTCAACTGGTGGGGGAGATTGTCACATCTTGCAGGAGCTTTCCTCTCTTCAGGAACTCTCTCTGCAGGAGGGGGAGATACAGGAGAGGTGGAGGAAGATCTCAGCCTGGGCGTTTATTGTCTTATGTAGTCTGGAAGATGAGTGGATGGTGGGGTGGGTGCAGTTTTCTCTGTGGTGGGGTTGGGTGGACTGTCCCGGGCTCTGTGGGGCCGGGCGGAGCTGCTGCACTGGGCCCCGGTCTGGATGGGCCTGGGCCCCCTTTCCCTGGCGGGTCGCGGAGTATGGGGGTGCCTACTGGGGTCAGCGGGGGAGCTGGCCCCAGGGAGGGGTCACTTGCGTGAAAATAAAATAAACAATAAAAGGTGAATCAAATGGACCATTATGGCAAGGCTGGGATGGTTAATTTGGTAAAGTAAATCCGCTGGGCATCTTTCTTTGCCTTTAGACAACAATTCTGATGGCAAAAGACCCAAACGGGACAGGCAAAAAGAAAAAAAAAAAAAAAAAAGAGATCTGCACGCCCAGAAACCTCATGGAGTGTACCCTTTTGTATTTTGTAAGTGTTTTGGATTTTGTAAGTGCTTTGGAATTTGTAAGTGTTTGTACATGCTTTGTCTCTAGGGGCCACCGTAATGACCACGCTCAAAAGTTGCAACAAAACTTTTAAGATTGATACCAGAGAGTCGGAAATAATAGATTTTATTTAAAATTACATATTAAGTTAGCTAGCCAGAGATCACATTGGGGTTAACTCCCCTAGAAGCTGCAGTTCTAAGAGCAAATGTGGAGAGTCTGTAATTTTAAACCCTATGGGAGTGTCCACCAAGGGGGACATGGACCCCCTATTGATCCTCCACCTAATAATACGAGCCAAGGTGTGAAAACGGGTGTGGGTCACAATCAGCCAAGGTTTTGGGTGAACCCACTGTGAAACCTAGTCCCACTCTATCATGTGATTTCTATCACGTGTCAAATGGCCCCTGGATGTGAGTGGGTGTTAAGGTGTCTGGGAACGGATCTCAGAACTGGATTATCGATGGCAAATAGTTGGTGTCCTAAGCCACTGCCTCTGTTCAAAGATGGTCATTCACAGTGGACATAGAGTGGCTTCTTTCACTCCTCTTTCAAACCATCTGTCCTCTCTGTCCAAAATGTAAACATTGGTCACCTCGTAAGAGTGACCTTTGTCCTTTAGATGCAGATGGACAGCGGAGTCTTGTCCCATCAAAGTGGCTCTTTTATGTTGTGGTATGTGTTTATGAAGTGGCTGTTTGGTCTCTCCAATGTAGAGGTCTGAGCATTCCTCACTACACTGTACTGCATACACTACGTTGTAAGGTTTGTGTTTAGTTTTGACTTTGAGATGAAACAGTTTTTGTCTGAGTGTGTGGCTGGGTCTGAAGTACACTGCGATGTTGTGCTTGGAGAAGAATCTCCTGAGTTTTTCTAATTAACTGGCATGGGCATGACAATACTGTTGCGATTCTGATCCTCCCTAGTTGGTGTCTGAACTTCTTTTCTGTCCCTCTTTGATGACTTGATGACAGCCCAATTAATAGACCGAAATGTATTCTAAACTTTTGACTCATCAAAGTAGCCTCCTTTGGCACATATAACAGCTGAACACACCCATGGCATTCTTTGTACAATAGAAATCAAATATTCTACATTAAGTTCTTCCCACATTTTTTCTTAAGGTAGTTCTGGCATAACTTGGTCTTATGTTTTGGGTTATTGTCTTGCTTTTGGATGAACCCCTGACCGAAGAATAGGTGCACACCAGAGGGTAGTGCATGGTAGTGCATGGTGCTGCAGAAAGCTGTGGTAGCCGTTTTGGTTCAGGATGCCTCTCACTCTGTACAAGTCACCGACCCTGAATCCAGGAAAACAACCCCAGACCATCACACTTCCTCATCCATGTTTGACAGTTGATGCCACATACTGTAGAACCATCCTTTCACCTATTTGATGGCGTACAAAGATCCTGCATGATGAACTTCAAACTTTGATTAATCTTCCAGTTTTCAGTAGTCCAGTGGCAGTGTTTCATTGCCCAGACAAGCCTCTTTGAACTTATTCTTGCTTGCTGCAACTCATTCTGTCAAAATTGCAGCTCAAAGTCTTCTCTTCAAAGTTAACAGTGAGACTTGCTTACTATAACTTGTTCAGTTGTGGCTGAACAAGTTGGAGCTGATTCACAACTGATTCAGTTGTGGCTTTGGGTCTGCCAGACTTCTTCCTGTCAGTTTACCCCAGCTTCTCAGGGCCTTTTGATGATGAAGGAAACTGTATTCACTGACATCTTGACTTTCCTTGCAATTTCTCTGTAGGAAAGACCTACATTTTTAAGTGTTATGATGGTCAGTCTCTCTTCCATTGTTAATTCCCCTTTTCTCACTATTTTTGTAGCAACACACTACTTTCTGCAGTACAATACTGTTCAACTGATGCTTACGAGGGTATGGTACCATAGTGTGTTCCAACACAGGAACACTGTAAGTAATCCAGAAAAGTTGGAACACCTGTAGTAATAGCACCAGCTTTCAAGGCTTAATCAACCTCCAGTGCTGCAGAACAGCTTTAAATATTTTAACCCATTTTGTGGTCCCTTAAAAAAAAGAAAAAGGCCTTTTTGTATAATTCTAAAATTTACATTAATTTTCGGTTTTGGGTAACCTTACCTTTTTTTAAACCTTTGCACCATTTCAAGCGATTCATCTGACTTAAATGACTTGAATTGCAAAATAAATAAATAAATAACTGTAAAAATTGGGGTGCCCAGTAGTGTATATTCATTCCAGTGTATTTGATATTTGATAATTCTAATGGGTGGTGCATTCGTATGAATCATTACTTATTAATTTTTGTCAATGAATTTTTAATTCTGTGAATTATAATGAATGTCATAGTCACTGACAATTGCTGGAATCTATCATTGTTTTGTTGATTATTGCTGCTGCTGCTCCTTATCTGCTCTGCCTTTCCCCCACAGTATGTTCAAAAAAACTAGCACTTATTTAAGCATTTAGTTTGCTTGAATAAAATGAGGCAAAATGTTTATTTAAATCAATGGCATAAATAATAAACTCATGTGTTAATTAGATTTACAACAAACTGAACACACAGCCAGGTTAGAAGCAGGAAGTAGACAGGGCCACACCAGTCTTGATGGGTCCCAATATATATCCTGCCCTATTCAGTCATCAAGCAATGGTCAGCCTCCACCTGAAACTTACAAAAGCAAAAACAGCAGAGAAAATGAAAAATGTGGAGGAGGGAAAATTTTGACTTGGGTCAAAAAAGATTATAACTGCAAAAATGTTTAGGTTGCGTGGTTGCTGGGTTATTGACCCAGTGTTTTGACTTTGTATGGATTCATTAAGTCAGTGGTTCCCAAACTTTTTTTTTTGCTTGGCCCCACCATGTTTAAACATAATTACAAGAAACCCCTACTGTACAAACACATCCTTTAACCACACACACCCATATTTTGTTTTAAAACTCTATTGGAGTTTATTTCACATCTCAAACCTTTAGTAAAGAATTAAATAAATAAAAGTAAACTGCAATTAATTACAAGCTGCAATAAAATACCGCTTCTAAATAACAGAAAAACAAACCACCTTTATGGTGTAATTATTTTACATATAGTTGGGTTTTTTTGTTTTAAAGTGTAAGGATATTAAACACTGCTATCAATACATTTTTCAAAAAATGTCTCTCTGTGCAAAATGGGTTTAAAAACATAAACAACAGTGGGATACTGTTTGTCAGGGGTTTCAACTAAAAATCAAGAACGTGGGATACTGTTTGTCCATAATTTGGAGAGCCCAGCACGTGCTCCCGATGCAGGGGAAACAAATTCTGTCAGGGATACCTACCTTGGCACCACCATTGTGTAGGTGAAGCCAAAGACAAGATATGCTTCATCATATTTTCTGGTATTTGGCTTGGGTGTAATTTGGTTTGGAAGCCTATCTAACAATGCTTCATCCTCTGCTTTGCATTTGTGTGGGAGCCCCATCAAAAACCTGTCCATTATGCTAGCAGTGTCCACCATTCTTTTTTGTTCATACTGTGCCCCCCCTGCAATGGCTCTGCATCCCCCCTAGGGGGTGCACCCCCACTTTGGGAGCTACTGCATTAAGTATTTCTGGATTTATTGTTTTTTCTACATAATTTAGACTTAATTAGTTGTTCCCTTTCGTGTCCATTCTTTCCCTGTCTCATCTGTGCGTATGTGTGTCCCCTGTATACTGCCATGCTAGTCTTCGTGTCGTGTCTTTCCTTTCCCTTTTTGTCCATGTTTTATTTTGTTTGTCTCCATTTTGTCTACATTATGTTCAGTTTTGCTTCCATTGTCTCATCAAGCCTAATCTGTTCCTGCTGTGTTCCATAAATGACTTTAAGTTTAGTCTTAGTCCAAGTCTTTAAAGGTTTGCACGAAACATAAATCTTTGGATTAATAATCAAAGTTATTCATTTTACCTGGGGTTTAGTACTGCCCAGTAGGTGTAATTCCTCTGTGTGAAGTAGATTCAGAATATATCTTCTCCTTATATCCTAAGTAACTAAGTAACACAAATTTGTTGCTATAAAACAGCTTTATTTTTTATGATCTGTACTTGCTGGTTTGTGGATATTCATGTCTGTAGAACTCATTGCTTAAACAGAAGTGGCACTGGAAATTCTCAATCCTGCCACACCTGGATGCAGACTGGATTTTAAATGCAGTGCATTCTTCACTCTACAAATATATTAGATGGTACAGAACCCCCAAGAGAAGCAAAGACACTTTTATTGTTGAATTGACTGTGCAGCAATATTTGACCTCCACACATTATTGCTCAGGGAACAAGGGCTGCCAGCAGTCTTAGATGCTCATATTTAGATTTCATGTGTTGGCCAAGAAGAGAAATGTGATGGGTTGATGAGCCTTGTGATGAATGGTTATTAATATTGTTACTATTGTAAGCCAGTAGACAAACATAGATCTAAATTACAAAACAATGCCCATCGACATACCCCTATGGATGATAATGGTGGTGGGTGGGTGTGTGATGGGTGCGGTGCAAGTAAATCAAAAAAGGGTGGTTGTATTTTCCCAACTCAAGCCAGTTGTTCCACGTTGTGTGTAATTCAACCCACAGATGATAGCTTTTACAGCCTTTTTGCTGGTATTCGATCCAGCAGGATCTATAAATCTGTCAAGAAAAGAGTCAATTCCTTTCCCCCTACGTTAATCTCATTTGCCTTTGGTGCCAGTGTTGCATCAAATCTCTGCACTAGGTGCTGTGGTTGGGTGCAGTGTCTGTCTGTTTGTGAGTCAAGCTGGGGAGTAAATCCCACCTGTCCCACATGAAGCGCTCCATCAACCACAAAAAATCCATTATCCCAGGATGTTCTAGGGGGCTAGTGGAATCTTTATCTTTCTTTTTTAACTAGAAGAATTTAATTACACGATGTTGTGAAAAACGTTCTTGCAATTATTCATATGCATGTCCTTTTTTAGACATAGTGTTTTGTAAGGATGTTCTCAGGCTAATGTCTGTGTTTTAAGGTAATGATGCTTATGTGTAAGTTTAATAAGGACAATCTCTATTCACTCATCTGCCTGATTTCTAAGGTGTTCGGACTGCTAGTCTATTCTTTACATAACTTTTTTGCACTTATGTTCTGCTGCCCTCGGGTGAATGTATGGCTATTCACCCTATGCAGCGAGCTTAACATAAGAGGAGATGGTTCCAGGAACGACAGGACACATCGCTTCAAATTCAAATTCAAATTCAAATTTTATTTGTCACGTACACAGTCATACACAGTACAATATGCAGTGAAATGCTTAGACAACTGCTCGTGACCTAAAGAAAAAAAAAAGGAAAAGGCTATGAATAAGATAGGAAATAAATATGAAAAATTAAAAAGGGTAAATTTAACTAGGAAGGAATAAAATATAAATTAAGGTTAAAAATGAAATAACTGTACAACACAAATTAGAATGAAGGGTAAATTTAACTGGGAAAGAATAAGATAAATTATATAAATTAAAGTTGAAAATAAAATGACTGTACAACAAAATACACAATACACAGTATAGAACTATATAAGAATGTATGAAGAAATATAAATAAATAAATATATACACAATAACAGCAGCTGTACAAGTATTAACTGGAAATGAAGAATATAGTGACCAGTGTTGTGCAATCCACATTATGTCTTGTGCAGTGCAAATATGCTTAAAGTGATTTAAGTGATGAAGTGAAAACAATGTCCAGAATGTCCAGTGTGTGTGTAAGAACTATATGTGTGGGTCAGTACTGTGTGGTGGTGTGATTGAGAGACCGTATCGCCTGCGGGAAGAAGCTCCTCCTCAGTCTCTCTGTGTTGGTCTTCAGGGAGCGGAATCGCTTTCCTGACCTCAACAGAGAGAACAGTCTGTTGTTGGGATAGCTGAGGTACTTCACGATCTTCCTGGCCTTGGTCCAGCACCGCCTGCTGTAGATTGAGTGCAGGTCAGGGAGCTCGGCGCGGATGGTGCGCTCAGCTGACCGCACAACCCTCTGTAGAGCTCGTCTGTCCTGCATGGTGCTGTTCCCGAACCAGGTTAAGATGTTTCCCGTCAGGATGCTCTCTATGGTGCACGAGTAAAAGTTCCTGAGCACCTTGGAGGGCAGTTGGAAGTCTCTCAAGCGTCTGAGGTGGTAGAGATGCTGACGGGCCTTTTTCACCACGGTGTTGATGTGACAGGACCATGACAGGTCCTGCGTGATGTGAACTCCGAGGTATTTGAAGCTGTCCACTCTCTCCACTGGGCACTCGTTGATGACGGGGGTCAGGTAGTTCCTCTCCTGCTTAGTGCAGTCCACTATCAGCTCGTTTGTCTTACTCACGTTTAGAAGGAGGTTGTTCCTCTTTGTCTTTGTGTCTTTAACTGAATTTTAATTTGTAAGACTGTGAACATACAGTAAAATAATATGTAAGCATCAGTATCGACTTATTTTGTAACCAAAAACAGAAGTTAGCAACATAGCTTTTCTTGTGCTTTACATTCACCATAAACATCTTTCCTTATAAGTTCGAATAACCTTTTAAGTAACAGGAAAGTAACAAATCTTACAGAAAATAAAGCTCCACATTGATTACTTACAGATTATGGCTCAACAAACTCCCCAACAATGTAAACTGGACTTAAAGCTGTGCAGCTTATTTTCTCCTCCAGGCATTTTCTCACACTGCCTGCGTGAACTTTGCCTGCTGCTTACATCACCAAAGGGGGCAGTGTAGTGCACACAAAATAACTAAAGAAGAAGCCACAAACTCACGGGGTAATTCTGCCCACTAGTGGGAAAACTGAGAAATGCCCCAGCCACAAAGAAACCCAATAAAGCAACAACAGGGGGGCATAATATATGTCTTCATTTGCTTTCTTGCCATTTCCAAGCCAGTCAGTCTCTGTTGTGTGTGGTTTGAATATCAGTTCTCTTCTGCTATTCTTGACTCTCACTCGTGTGGCACACCTTCTCTCCATTTCTACCTTATCCCGGTTAATTATGCATCGTCATGCAAGTCTCCAGTATTTAGACTGTGGGAACTCATCCCCTACTTACTACCATAGTCTGACTCTGTTATGATTTGTAGCTTCAGCCTAATCACCAAATAATTCATGACTCAAACTCTGTACTTCAATAAATTATTTGGTAATTTTTAATTGATCTCTTCTTATAGAACTAACTTTAGGTCTAGTTAAAATGTCTTGATGTATTCTCAATCATCCAGGGAAGTAAATGTCCAAAAAGTTGATTCTGTTCATCTGGACGTAGCGTTTTGTGGGAGAAACATTGATCAACAATGATGGTCAGTGGTTGTTGATCAATGGTCATGAGAATTATTTGCATAATTAAGATTATGGCAGTGACCTCCCAGCCCATTGTTCCTTCAGTGTTTCAGTCATTATGCAAATGTACTATTTATAAGATTGGGGAAACCTGCAGTCAGCTGAGACTGAAGAAGTCACTTGGATGAGTGACGAAACGTTTCTCCCACAAAACGCTACGTCCAGATGAACAGAATCAACTTTTTGGAGATTTAGGTATAGTTGGGATCTTTACACAAAGTGGAGGCCAACTGGCTTGAAGACAAGCAAGAAGATGACTGGGCTAAAAAAAATATGAGCACTAGGTTCAACTGAGGTTCTTGCTGGAAAATGACATGCCCATATTGAATTCAATATTTCTCTACAATTACAAACTCAGTGTAAACTATTTAGATATAAAAACAAAGCTGACACTTGTGATACTTCATCAGAGGTGCAAGCATCGCAGCATATCCCTTTGTGTCAAAGTAACTGAGG
The DNA here is from genome assembly GCF_965226115.1 of Aulonocara stuartgranti. Classification (NCBI taxonomy): domain Eukaryota; kingdom Metazoa; phylum Chordata; class Actinopteri; order Cichliformes; family Cichlidae; genus Aulonocara; species Aulonocara stuartgranti. Next base: position 29,439,290 of record NC_138946.1, read on the forward strand.
ATAAAACACAGAAAAACATGGAGATTTTCCTGGGCTTTTATAGATCACAACCCTCTTTAAAATGCTGCAGTACATCAAAAACTGAAGAAATCTACATATGAATGTTACCTGTACAAAGACTGATGCTGCTGAAGTGGAGTAGAGCAAAGTTAGAGGTTGTATTAAAGAAACAGCAAAGCGCTTTGCAATTTGGTATAATTCATAAACGTTGAAACGTTGAATTAGGCTTTCTTGTCCGGCCAACAACACTGTACACAATGGTAGACTGGTGCTTAATAACCAAGTGAATAAGGCCAAAAATAGAGATTTTTGATGGGAAACTGGTCTGGAAGTACACTGACAGAGAGAGCTGTGCAGGAAGTGTGGTTTTATCATGATAGACGCAAAGTAAAATTCATAACGATGTTTTTCAAATGTAGAGTGTAGTTTTCATCTTCTTTTGAATTTTGATTGGAGTGACGAAACATTCAGTTTCGGAATCTGTGAGATGTCTGCTTTCAGCACCCGACAACATGTCCGTGTATGTGCTATCGGGTGAAGGATATGCACTTTGTGTTTACATCCCTTTGCAGAATCCGGTCACTTACTCTTTGATCGTTGCTGTTTTAGCTGTTTGGTGGTTTTGTGAGCATTTAGCTGAGATTCTGAGGATTCTGGCAAAATGCATTTATTTTTAAAATTTGATTTCAGGATTTAATGAATCTATATCAAATTAAAATAGATTTGTATTTAGAATTTTTTTAAACCCAGCCCAGCCTGTATTGAGTTGAGTTTGAAAGTGAGGGAAAGTGGAAGTTATAGGTGTTTAGACAAGCTACTGCACAACCTGGAAAGCAGGCAGATGACTGATACAGATGCACATCTTCCTTAATGTTGTTGAGTTTTTCTATTATATTTGTATATTATATGTGTGTCAAATGATGTGCTATATGATTATAGCACATTATCAATCAACTGAAGACTTAGACAGAATTTTAATTCATTTGAAATGCTTAGACAGTTTTATATTTTAATTATCATCCACCTGTGGCTTACTCAATCTTAGCTAATTATATACAAATCTCCACCCTTGCTTTTATTTTAAAAAATCTTGAAAGAGTAGTTGTAAAACGGCTAGTATCATTAGAAGGCATTAGATGATTAGATGTCCTGGAGGGAGTGAAGACAAGTACTTCGCCGCTGCCCTAACTACTCATTGTAACTTTTTCCGGTAGGACCCAGTGCAGGAGCCACACCACACAGTGATGCAGCTGGTGAGAACACTCACAACAGTGCCTATGTAGAAGGTAGTCATAATGGGGGTTGACGCTCTTGCTCTCCTCAGTTTGCGGATGAAGTGAGTCACTGTTGGGCTTTACTAACCAGTGATGCTGTGTTTTGTGACCAGGAGAGATCTTCTGAGATGTGTATACCCAGGACAGGTTGCTGTTACTGCACCATTCAGCCAGATGGTTAACTTCACTCCTGTAGTAGGTCTCATCATTGTTGCTGATGTGACCTACCACAGTTTTGTCATCTGCAAATTTGATGAATTGGTTGGAGCTCTGTGATGATGTGCAGTCGTGGGTCGGCACAGTGAAAAGAAGGGGGCTCAACACACATCTTTGGGGAGCCCCTGTATTCAGTGTTCTTATGCTGGCGGTGTTGCTGCCAACCCGTACTGTCTGCTGTCTTCCTGTCAGGAAATCCAGCAGCCAGTTACACAGCAAGGTGCTGATCTCTAGCAGATCCAGTTTGTGAATGAGCTGCTGGGGAATGATCGTGTTGAATGCTCAACTGAAGTCTATGAACAGCTTTCTAACATATGAGTCTCTAGTGTCCAGATGTGTGAGGGCTGGGTTAAAGGCAGTTGAAATTGCATCATCAGTCGAGCGATTTGATATATATAAACTGAAATGGATCCAGGTTGGGGGGAAGAAATGTTTTATGCTGAATCAGTTAAAATGTCTTGATGCATTCTCAATCATCCAGGTAAGTAAATCTCCCAAAAAATCTCCAGGTAAGTAAATCTTTGTCACTTGGATGAGTGACGAAACGTTTCTTCCACTGATAACACTACTTTCAGATGAACAGAATCAACTTTTGGGAATATCAGTTGAAATGGGTGGCTGTAGCTCAGGCGGTACCAACCTTCCGATCTACTGATTGGTTCGATTCCTGGCTTCCCCTAGTCTGCATGCCAAATATCCTTGGGCAAGATATTAACCCCAAATTACTCTCCGATGCATCCATCGGAGTAGGAATGTTACTTAGAAAGCACCTAGAACAATGTGCTTGTGTGAATGGGTGTGAATGGGTGAATGCACAAGTTGTGTAAAGCGCTCAGAAGAGTAGAAAAGCGCTATATAAGAACCAGTCCATTTACCAAATGATTCAGCATAGTCAGGGGAGGCCAGAACTGCTGCTAGAGCTTGAGCTTGTTTGGTGGCTGTGAAGACACCTTCTTTCTTGCACCTTCTTTCATCTGCTTTGATCCCACTCAAGGTCGTCCCATCTAGCACTGGGTATCTCTTTTTCTTTTTGGACATTCTCTTACCCAGTGTCTTCTTTCTCCACATGTAAAACAGATGCTGTACATCGTTTCATTTAAGACTGTTAGGCCTCTTGGCCCTCTAGATGTCTGTCTTACTTGCTATGGTGTTTGAACATACTCAGCACAGATGTTTCTGTATACTATACCGGCTGTTTATGACGTTCCATGTATGCCTGTCTGCAGGGGCTTGTCCTTCCATGATAGGTTCTCCTCTTCCTCCTCTTTCTTGCGTTTCTGCTGCCTGTGATATTCACTGAGCACACAGTTGGATGGAGCCATTCTCCTGATGTCTTCATGGATGTTTGTTGTCTCATTTCAAACTGTGGTACTGACACTCACCAGTCTCCGGCCTCCTTCCTTCCACTTAGCATACAGCCTCAGGGTGCTGGACTTGGGGTGAATCCCTCCTCCGGTCTTGATGTCAGTCTCTTCTGTCTCCTCCTTTGGCCAGCTTAATATCCCAGCAGGGTGCCTGATCACAGGCAGGGCGTAGGTGTTGATAGCCCAGATCTTGTTCTTACCGTTCAGCTGACTCCTCAGGACTTGCCTGACCCTCTGCAGGTAATTGGTGGTAGCAGCTGTCACTACAGCCTCTTCATGATTCACATTTGCCTGTGGGATCAAATCAAATCAAATCAAATCAAAATTTATTTATATAGCACATATTAAAACAACAGTGTGCTTCATAGTCAATAAAAACATGAAACAGTTAAAACAAACAATAAAAGAGGACAACAAACAATAGGTAACAACGCAACAAGCTAATACAGCCAACTAGACAGAATCAAAAGCCAAAGTAAAAAAATTAGTTTTAAGACGTAATTTAAAAGACTGGATAGACTCGGCAGTGCGAATATGAATGGGGAGGTTATTCCAGAGTCTGGGTGCCACGGATCCCCAGGTACTTGTAATTGTCCTCTATGTCTGCAGTCTCGCCTTCTGGTAGTTCGATCCCCTCAGTTCTACTGCCTTCCCTCTGGTCATTATTATCCAACTACACTTTTTCAGTCCGAATCACATTTTCATTGCTGTATATCCTGGTGGTGTGGATCAGTAAATCGTTGTCCTGCTCACTGTTGGCATACAGATTGATGTCATCCATGTAGAGGGGGTGGCTGACAACTGTTCCATTCCGTAGTCGGTATTATTGAGGTATTATTTCAGCTGCTCCCGTTTGTAAACCCGCTTGTTCCCATGATTACGCATCATTACTCATCATCATTATTCATCTATGTATTACTTTTATGTATTAGTCATCTATTTGTTGTAATCATCTATCCTTCCAGGTGTTTATTACACAAAATAAGTTATATTATCACACTTCTGGCCACATAGCGCTGATATTCACTGCACATGCCCATATTAACTTTTTCCAGCCAGGTGTTTTCCTTTTCCCATTCTTCCCTGCTCTAATGCTGGGCTTACACTGTGTGGTTTTAGGCCCATTTTGAGACGATTTTTGAGTCGTGCGACCGTTTTGGTGATCGGACCGATTTTGGCCTTCATCCTGCGTCGTGTAGTATAAGTGGGGTAAAGAGCTACCGACCAGCTCCCGATCATCAATCGCTCGTGAGGGTGTCACCGCAGCCGCTCACACTGCTCACGCGCAAACACGTAAACGTCGGTAAAAAAGACGGAATAGCACAGCAGTGCAGTGTGTGTACTATCCACAAGTGATGGAGGCACAACTTGTAGAACTTTGGAAAGCTCATCCGAGCCTTTTCGATGTGGCCTCACAAAATTATCACGACCACAACAACCGTGAAAATAGTTGGATTTGCATTGCTGCTCAATCACAGCTGCCTGATCAGTGTTTTTCATTAGCAATTTAGCAAAGTTGATGGTGGTGTCTGTGTGAGTGAAAGACAGAGAGGGAGAGCGAGCGACAGATTTTCTGCTATAACCTTAAATTTATGGACGCACAGGGTGAGCTCTCAGGTCGCATCAGAGCATCGGGCCGTATAGTGTGAGAATACATCGTGACCTACAAACTTCTAACCCCTGCGAGTCAATCGTGCAGTTTGAGCAGGACCTGAATAACGCGACTGAAAAAATCGCACAATGTTTGCCCAGCGTTAGGTGTACTGACGTCTGAGACTTGCACCACAGTGTCAGCGTTTGTTTCCCTGTTGGCCATGCTTCTTGTTGTGGTCATCTGTTGTCTTCCAGTATTTTCTCCGTAAGCGACCTTTCCTCGACCAATGAGATAAGCGGTAATCTGAATTGTCATACTCGAATTGTCATAAGTGTGCTGTCAGCTCTTTGGTCACAAAGCAGGAGAGGGGCTGGGAATTATGTTTTCAAACAAAGTGTTAATTCCATTAAAAGTTATAGACTACTTTTGATTCTCACTGTATTACGGGACAAAGTGCGTCCCTTATTAGCTCAATACGGGACGTGTAATTTTGTTTCTAAATACAGGACGATTCTGTTTTTTAAGGGACGGTTGGCAACCCTATTTTAGATAGAAGTTGCCACTGCTAGCTAAGTCACTTTTGAATGATGCTAATGAGAAGAAAAACAAAAACCTGCCGAACAATGAGGCTGCTGTTTTAAAAACGCCAACTTTCTTGCGTTGGCAATGGGTCGTTAAAATATCACTAAGACACTTTCTTTATGTGCAATTCTTATTAAAACTGTTTTTTAATCAGTTAAAACTGTAAAACTAACGACATCATTGGTTTGAAAAAGAGCGCGAACAACAGCGAACAACTACTCACCACCTGGGTCTGTGCTTTTTAAAACAACAGCGCATTCGAAAACAAGTTATTGGCTGCAACATATTAATATACTTGCTTTTTTTACGGAAAAAATAAACATAACGAAGTTTCCGTTTTACTTACAAGTTTCTCCAAATGTGCTCTCCAGTCGCTCGAGAAGGGCAGCCATATTGAACAGAGTTTTCTGTCAACGTTGTTCAGGTTAGAGAGAAAACGTCATGACGTAGTTGACGTACACATGCGGAGCTCGGAAAAAAAACATTTACTCAAAAATCATAATTAAGAAAGCAGTATTTACTCTTAACTTCTAAGCCATGTACAATTATAACTGTTTGAATCGTTAACGGAACAGAAAAGTTTTAAGTTGTTTCAACTTTGTGAGGAATTTCAATTGTTATATCCACAAACTTTATAAGTCAGGTAGACTTACCAAAGATTTACCAAAGTTGAGTCATGACTGGATCTTACTGCATGACCATGACCAGTCCTCACTCCTATAGAAAATCTGTGGAGGAAGTTGAAGCTTTAAATCGAACAGCAGAAGATAAGATACATAACAGTTTTAGCGTTGATGTAAAGAGGAGCAGGCCTGTCCTGAGGTTTGTGCAAGCCCTTTGACCAACTAAAACAAATGTGTTACCACTGTGCTTGGCGGCTGGGCTGCTGTTCACGGACGTGGCAGTCCCTCTGGCTCACCGAGGTCTCCCTCCGATGGCGGTGTGGGCTCCTCCGGCTCGTCGCGTTCCTCCGGCTTGCCGAGCCAAATCATTTCCAGTCAGTTGAATTTACCACAGGTGGATTCCAATAAAGTTGTAGAAGCCGCTACTAGATGTGAACAAAGAATGCACCCGAGCTCCATTTTTGAGTGTCATGTCCAAGGTTATGAATACTTATGTACATGTTATATTACTGTTTTTTATTTTTAATAAATGTGCAATAATTTTAAATAAGTTTTGTCATTTGTCATTATGAGTAGGGATGGGTATCGTTTAGGTTTTATCCGATACCGGTGCCAAATCGGTACTTTTGAAACGGTGCCGGTGCTCAAACGGTGCTCAAACCGGTGCTTAAAGAATGGAGAACACAAAATTGGTCCAAAAACCTCTCATGTTCAGCTGGTTTTTTGTAAAAAGATAACAATGTTAGCCTTTTCTGCAGCTATGGGGCATATATGGTATCACTCTTGGCTGGAAGCAGTGCTTAATCAATGGAAAAAACACAAACTTTGTCCAAAACCTCTCATGTTTAACTGTTTTCCACTTTTTCTTTGGTAATTTTAGCCTTTTTGGCCAGGGTGAAGGGAGTATCTGCCATCAAACAAGAAGACAGCCGCATGTAGCTATGATGAGGTTTGCTAGTTCACCTTACATGCATTAATGTAATAACGTGGTTAGCCTACTCAACGTAAATTACACACGAACAACATTAAGCTACTCACGCAGAGAAGAACGGCTGCTGCTGCCATCATCATCCTCATCATTTCTGCTACACTGGCAGGGCTAGGGGCCAGGACTCTCCTCTTCGGGGTTTTTGGGGGATATTGCTAACTCCGGGTCAGATAACAGGCAACCCACGCACAGTAGATGCGCTCGGTGTGAGGTCTCGCAGCAAGCTATCATACGGCGCATTTCTGGGCTTTTAAAAAAAACGCTATGCGTCGCCAGGTGTTTCATCGGATTTGAGGTGTTACCTCCTTTGACAGTATCACAGTATCACCTTAAAGCACTTGTTGCAGGCTGCTGAGTTTGCATATTTTGCTGTGAAGTACAGCCAGACTTTTGACCGCTTCGCCTTGGGCATTTTTAATCTGTAGCTCTGCTCTAAAAGAACGCACGTACCTGGACCCGCCTACTATCCTCGGAAACGTAACATTATTGGCTAGAAGTGTATCACAGCTCAGGAAAAAAAAGCACCGAAATAAAGCACCGAAATGTGCGCTGCTTTTCGGTCTGGTTACTACCGTTTATGTCAGAACCGGTGCCGGACACCGGTACCCATCCCTAATTATAAGGTATTGTATATAGAGTTTTCAGGTGAAAAATGAATTGAATCCATATTAGAATAAGGCTGTAGCTAGTGCTGTCAGCGTTAATCTCGTTAAAATTATGTTAATGCCATAACCGCATTAATCGGGCAAATCTATGTTAGCGAGTTAATGCGGATAGCTCCGTGTGCGGGGCTGCACGGCCCTAAAGCGTTAAGGAGCTAACTGTGCTAACGCTAGACGTTGTGCAGTCCAATGCACGGGGCAATCTGTGTTTTTTTTTGTTTTGTTTTTTTTCTTTTTTGCCTGTCCCGTTTGGCTCTTTTGCCATCAGAATTGTTGTCTAAAGGCAAAGAAAGATGCCCAACGGATTTACTTTACCAAATTGACCATCCCAGCCTTGCCATAATGGTCCATTTGATTCACCTTTTATTGTTTATTTTATTTTCACTTACTGAATACGGGACAGACTTGACTGGGGGAAAGAAGGGGAGAAAGAAAGAGGGAAAGAGAAACAGCTGAGAAGAGGGACGGGGGAGAAGGGCAAAAACCAAAAACCAACAGAATGAGCAGAAAAAGAAAAAAAAAGAAGAAAAAAAGAAAAAAAAATGCATATATCAATCACCTGGGTCACCTGCTGAGAAAGAAAAAAGAAAACAAGCAGAAGAGAACAAGAGTAATAGAATAAACAACATCACAATGATATATGGGAATATGACAGTAAATACTAAATATTAAACATTATTGTGCAGCACATAAGATCAACAGAACACAGTGTGCTTTGAGGTAGGAGCCAAAAAGGGTGTAGTTTGTGGGTGTGACCACCCGTGTGTACACCTGTGAGCATGGACGCGTTTGTTTTTTGTTTTTTAAAAGGTTCCTTCATGTAATGATCTGCTAGAGGGTGTGGGGGGGCCACAGCCCCGTCCTCCAGGGCATGAAGCAGGTATGGAGGAGATCAAAACTCCAGACATCCAGAGGCCCCCAGAATACAAGAGACCAAGGAAGACCAACAGAGGGGCAGCCGCGCCACTGTCCCAGAAAGAGCTGAGGAGAGTCCCAGATGAGGGCTCACTCAGCAGCCGTGGAGCAGAAGCCAGGGGGAGTTGCAGTGATGCGCCTGTGAGCTCCGCCGGCAGCCAGCCGTGCCTGAGTGACCGAGCCCCAGGCCGAGAGGCCGGGGGCACCCCACCTCCGAAATGGCCCGAGAAAGCCCCAGGCTCCAGGCCCCGATAAGCGGCCGCCAAGGAGTGAGCCGGTGTGTACCTGGACGCCCATCCCCGGACACAAAGAACCACCAATGCACCGATGTCTGAGGGAGTCCGCCACTGGCAGGGGAAGTGGTGGTAGGGGGAGATAGGCCTCCATACCTTGGAGGGCCTAAGATGTCCCCAGAGAGGTGGCGCCTGACACCCAACCTGACATATAGACACAGAAATACAGGCACACACATATACAAACATCCATTCCCACCCTCATGCTCTCATATACACTTACTCCACACTCAACCAACGTGGAGACAGACATAAAGAGACGCTGTACACACGATCACACTCCCCAAGCGTACTCTAAGCCCCGGGTCTAGGTACCCTTGCCCCTGGAGGGGGGGATCTGTGCAATCTGTGTTAACTCGCTAACGGATTTGCTGCGTTAATGCGGTTATGGCATTAACATAATTTTATCGAGATTAACGCTGACAGCACTAGCTGTAACATGAGTAAATAATAAAGCTAGCCATCTGGAAGTCATCAAGACAGATCACAGTGCAGAGCAGCAGAGGGGACCATTTGGCTTTCTGTCGAGAGCACCAGCATGATCTATTTCCTGTACATCTAATCCTAACAATAAATATACAGTAAATGGTGTTGCAGACTCTTAGATTGCAGTTTGTTGCGAAGATGTGCTATATTTAGTTCCAACAACTTCATTTTGCATTCATTTGTTGTCTAAACAACCAAAGCCAATGTCATCCATGAGCAAGTTTAATTCTCTGTGGTAACATAGTGCTTCAAAAAAGATTGCATGGCACCTGTTCTATAAATACAGTGACCCTGGCTATGAATCACTATTATGATACCAGACAGTGGTAGTAAAAACAAAGAGGACATTTGTTATGTCAAAAGATAATTGATTATTTTGCAGAAAGAAAAGGTTAGAAGATTAGAGCTTGCCCGAATAATCATTCTCTAATTAAGCCAGAAATTATCTTCAAACATCCATATTTTTAAAAGAGAAAACACATCTAATATGACCAAGTTATAAAAAACAACTCTATTAGTTATTAGGTTGCCATTAATCAAAGCAGTCTCTTGATGCTTTTGTATCCAGTGTTGTTTTCTGAGTGAACTCCTGGTATTACTGAACAACACCAAACACCTTTAGACAATGTGAAACCATGTTTATTGATAATAAAAATGGAAATAATAAAGTCTAAACATCAATCTTGACATGAGATATGGTTTCAAAAAGGGAAGGTATGGCAAGTAACAAACAATGGTTTATATGACAGGCACGCTTTATGGGCTGCAGTATTGAGAAAACATGCAAACTCCACAAATTCATGAATCTGCCCCAGACATCTTAGGTAAATTGGTGAATTAGCCATGAACAAGAAATGGTGTCTAAAGCTTATATAACAAAATACTGTAGGAATGGATGGTGAAATGTGAGTTGTGAATTATTAGTAATACATTTCTTTCTTTCTTTTCTTTTGCTTTGTACCAACTTTTTATTAATAAAATATTAAATTCCATTGTGGAATAGCAGAGATTTTGTACCAAAAACTGCAAATCTTAAAGCTGCAAATGGAAACAGGACTTTTGAGTGTGTCCTCTGTGTGAGGTGCCATTGCCATCAGGAGTGCTGAAATGTTTAGGTCGGTGTGCAATACATTAAAATAAAATTCAGTTAATGTGATTAGGCAGTGTTTCTCAAGTTGAAAGGGGTGTGAAGGCGTACAAGTGAATATTTTTGGCAATGTAATCATTCAAATAAAGATTTCGCTACAAACTGACGAACATGCAGGGATGTCACTGATGAGCACAATGGCAACAGGAAAAACCAAATAAACTACTGTAAAGGGATGTTGATTGCCAGTCAATATGTTTATGTATAAGCTTTTACCAAATGTAGTGGTATTTTCTCATTTCTCAATTTTGTGCCTGCTCTCTTCTCTAGTTTGAGACTCAGACAATATGTCAGTTTGACATTGTACAGGATGTCACAATTCCTAAAATGCATTTGGAGGAGAGAGGAGGCACAGGTGGCTGCTTTTTAAAAGAGTTTACTGGTACTCTGGCACTTCGTTTCAAAAGGAAATATTCAAGATCTAAGAGTAATACTCTGATTAGAAAAAAAATGCTACACCTGTGTTCTAATTTCCCATCAAAATATTAAGAAATGAAGGGTGGCTCAAATCTTTTGCACTGTATATGCTTCAAAAATGTGTATACTGAAGTTCTTTTTTCTTGATTCTGATTCAGATTTTTCTATGCAGTGGTATAAAGTATAAAAACGATCATCATAAAATACTTTAACAGGAAGGAACTTTTCCATAATGATGAGCACAGCCGTGTTTTTTTTTTTCCCTTTTCATTGAACACTATCTGCAGACACTACACAATGACACAGAAAGCGCACTTATTACAGATCGTCAAATCACTTGCTACCCATGCAGTTCGCAAACTTAGCATCTTCCTCCCTTTAAATACGATTCCAAGTCCTCTTTTCTTAATTGTGTACTTTTTCGATTCTCTCTACCGAGGATGAAGCGTTCAATACTTTCCTGAAGGGATCTTTACGTCTTATTTCTTATGTTTTAAAAAAGACAAACAAAACCCAAAGAAAAAACAAACAAACAATCAAACAGAGGGATAATGAGAATAATCCCCACCCCCCGTTTAAAACAAAGGGCAGTGATAATCCATAGTGCAGCCAGACAGCGTCCTCTGTCTTCCTTGCTCTTCACACCACAAATACCTGGCGAGAAGATTTGGATTAAGACTAATGAACTGGGAGTACAATAATCTCCGTTCACGGCGGAGGACCGCCTCATTGTCTCGCTGTATGATTTTTGTTTGTGCGCCTTCGAAGGCTAAAGACGATGTCTATCCGGGGATATTTTGTCGCTTTTTCCAAATGCACAATTTTTCTCTCCCTGAGGATTTTGTTTCTTGTACCTGCAGGGTTGCAGGTCCGCAGCCAAGGGGATTCTCAGTCCTACAACAAAGTGATGGACAATATCACAGTCCGACAAGGAGAGACGGTCTTTCTCAGGTGAGTCTCCCCTCACACAAGTGTCTCGCTTCTGCTACTGCTGTTTATGAATTCCACCGCCAAAGTTATGCACTGCCTGTAGGCTGCCCTAAATGAAATATGTGGAATGGGATCGAGTAGCAGAAGGACTGACGTGCTGTCTGTTTTATCATGCAACCGACGTTAAAAACGGGCGGGGGGTTGAGCGGATTAGTCTGTGGAAAACACTCCATTCAAAAACGACACTGCTAATCTTCTGCAGCTGTTAACTAGAGACACTGATTGTTTTGATTGTTGTGTGACGATGCAGAACTAAAGGTGATGGGGAAAGCGTGTTTCTGGAAGGAGGACACGAGCAAAAACTGTTGTAAAGTGTTTGCTGATGGCTGTAGATGAATAGAAATATAGTTGTGGTTACAGAAAAAAAAAAGAACTGAGTGACAAGTCCGTAAGATTTACACACGTTTTGTTTCTTCAGCGGTCCCCAAACCTTAGTTGGACACGGGGATTTGTGTTACTTTTACGTAATGCAATGTTGAGAGCAACAGAACCAATAAGGACAATGACCAAAGCAATTAATTTTATCACTGTTATAGGAATAGTGTTACTACTGTTTAAAGCAGGGCTGCTCAAAGTTAAGAAGGGGCAAATAGAACCAGGCTGAAAAACAACAACCCACATTCATCAAGAAGGCTTCTGCTGATAGTGACTTTCCATATGGAAAACTGACAGCTGCATAAGTATCAATGAAATCTTAATAGCCAAACAAAGGTGAAAAAGCTCACTGGTAATATCCAAACCAACTATAATTTTATATTTAAGTGATTTAGCTGGTGGAATTCTTTCTTCAACTCACTTCATCCATTTGCTAAGTCTGCCAAACTAATGGCCACAGGTCTTTAACCACTCACAGTCATACGTCATTATGCTGCGAAAATAAAAGGATTACCATATGACATATGTGTAATTAACAGATCATGAGACAATTTCTAAATTATCCCAAGCATATTGTTTCTTGCCTATTTTTGCGTGAAAAATATCAGCATGTCAGACAAACCCATTCACTGATATTATCTTCAACATCCCAATGCAGACTGGCTGACAAATATACTGCTTGCTTTTTCTACAAAATCCTCTTCATAATCCATTGTTTGGACATCACAGAGGCCTCTTCTAAAAGGTCATCAGTATGGTAAATAATGAACATAACTTGGCTGTTCCTTCATTAGGTGTAAGCTGACACAATAGGGAGTAAGGCTGGGATAAAGTGCTGACTAAACAACAATACAGCAAGACAAACTTAATCACACTGGCATCAACGTGCTCATTTTGCATTTATGGAATTGATAGAAAAACAAAATAAGCAAACAAGAGTAAAGTTGTTTCACAGACTTGGAACAAATTTTCTCCTTTTAGGATTTGTAAAGCAAATCCTTAAAATGGTAAAATGGCAACTGTTGCAAAAGAACAGTTAAAATTTATTTCAGTTTTACCTGTGTGTTATTGTATAATAGTAAATCAGATTTTTCTGAATATTTTGCACAATTTTTAGCCACAGTACTAGACTCTTGCTGAAATACTTTACAGTCCCAATCAAGCACTGTACTGACTGACCTACCACTATTTCAGCACCACCGATAGCAATCTATCATGTCCTAATATTGTTTAGGAACAATGTCAAGTCCCAACAGTATGTAACAGAGTCAAAGTTGCTCTAGATCAGTCTAAACAGCAGAGCTTGTAGGGCAACAACAACACAAAAATACATAGCATTCTTGCTCCTATCCATATTGAAACTGTCATGGAATGTCAACCCATCGCTAACCCTGAAAGAAGGTCAGTGGGATTGGCAAGCCTAAACCTACTATGATGCGTATCAGTCCTTCAGGCTGAGCAGTAATGATTGTTTTGGTCTGATTCATACATTCTGTGGCTGTGCTGTGCTTTGATCTTGTTAGTGAGTGCTTGCTCATGAAGTCACATCAGTTGAAAAGACATCTGAATCTAAAGCACATGCATTTATGGAGCTCTATGCACAATGTATAAGACTGCCCAGCTTTATAGAGTCGATGCTTCTGAACAAATATATTTTTCTGCAACTCCTGATTTGCTCATGAAATCAGGATCTTTTATATTTATGGACGGGAGGGATCTACACTATATCAACTGTAGTTTTAAAATAAGCAGGAATGCCTGCATCAAGTAAACCCTCACATTAATATCATTAATTGTTAAGATATTTTACTGATGATATGCAGTGGGTTTTAGATGTGATGATTTGTTTGCATGTTTTCCTTCATTATTTACATTCCGGGGATTCTTGACATGAGGGCAATTTTTATAAACAGGACAGAGGATTGTTTGTGTGATCAGGCAGCCTGCCAGCTGAGTCCAGAGTCTTTCTTTTTGTTCCATCCAGAACAGCTTCTGTTTTAGGTTTAATGGCAATAAGAACTGTGGATGTGTACACAAAAACAGTATGTAAGTTAAAATCCATGGTCTTACGACCTTAAACATTTCCAACATAAAACAACTTAACCTTCTACATTAAATTGATTAAATTGATCTACAATGACCTTTACTTTTAGTTGTACAACACTGAAAACACAAAACTGTGACACAATTCGAAGAATTTTAGAGGCAGTCAGTTTACAGTACAGCAACAAAAGAATATAAAAAAAGAGGACAGAGAATGAACATTTAGCAACATGCTTGAGTCACACTGGAACCTGAGCAGGATAAAAGGCCATCATAGTATTAGTAATCAGGTAATTAGGTTACCTGATGCAGGCAGGGCCCTTACAATAGCTAGGTGAGTTATTTTGTATTACCTTTATAGTACTTGGAAAACTTGAATCTGTTTGCACTTCTCAGACTTACCACTCCTGCTGTGTGCAGTGCTAACAAGCTACACATTGCCCTTTTTTTGACAACTGAGTAAGAGTAAACAAAAGAGTAAACCAATTAGTAATAGTAGCATAATAAGAATTTGATAACCTGCTAGCACTATGAAGGTTATGTATGTGCATTTGAATTTTAATCCATTATTAGAATGGCTTTAAATGGTAATAACCTCATAAGAATAAGGTTGTACTGACTGATGTTTTAGAATAATAGGAATAATAAGAAATATAATATAATAATATTATAATGCCTCAGTTAATCCTGGTTCTCCAGCATCCTACTTTGCTTAAAAGCAATAATGTAAATGTTGTGTTTATCGTTCTGACTTATTAAATGGAAACATTGATGGTACGTGTGGTTTCTGTGTAATAAGCAGGAATTAGGGTTGCAAAATGCAAAACTGCCTATTTCTAGTTGGTAAAAAAAATTAACCTATTGAAGGAAATGTCAAGACATGTTAGCTGGAAATATCTTTGGTGTTTGTTTGGTTATATAAGTAGGAATTAGGACCGCAAAATGCAAAACTGCCTGTTTTTCATTAGTACCACATTAATAACTTATTAAAGGAAATGTCAAATGTGATAATCACCTAGGAATACCTGTTGTAGTTTATGTGTAATAAAAGGAATCTGGGCTGCACTATGTAGTGATTAACATGGTATTAAGTTGAAACAGGCAGTTTTGCATTTTGCAACCCAGATTCCTTTGTATTACACAGAAAGTACCACAGATATTCCGAGGTAATTATTGCAATTCTTAAGGTGCCCTTATTAATTTTTAAAAAGAATTAGAATTGAAGCATTATAATATGGTAATACTTTCCTATTATTGTAAAACATCAGTCAAAACAGTCTTATTATTAAAGGTTATTACCATTTAAAGCCTTTCTAACAGATGATAATTCAAATGCACAGACACATCCTTTGCATTGCTAGCAGGTTGTTTTATATTGTTACCAAGGTATTACACTACTTTCTCTAATTGGTGTTGCTTCATCGTTATAGCTTTGTTTCCACTTTATTACTCCATGTTTTGTCCCTTTGTTATTCAGTAAATGAATTTCAGTATAATATTACTCACCTGTAACCATTGTTGCTACAATTATGTTACTTGGATATTACTTGGTTATTAGGTGGTAATAATGTGCAAATTTCCATATTATTACCTTTTTGTTCCCACTTTATTACCCAACTATTACCTCATTATTACTAATCAGTAGTCGAAAGCACTACCATAAGACTAATTATCAGTTTATCTTGATGTGAACGGACTCGCTAGTTTATCCCTGCTAAGGCCTCCTGTGGCGAGAGTATAGAGAGTTGCTGCATAGCAACTATCAGCATAGGCACATAACCGAAAACAATAGGAATACAAAAATATGATGATTCATTTATCTCTATTAACTTGATTGAAAATAGTTTAAATTAAAAAAAAATCACTTCATCAGCACTATTAATAATACTCCATTATGGATGTGGATCTGAACATCTAAAGTGCTCAAGCATTACAATAAACCGAAACATGAAAATGCACAGATAAGTTGATTTTGCTTTTTACCTTGCTGTGGCTTTTACCTATGGTGAAAGCCACTGCTGACCCAAAGGCTTGTGTCACATTTGCCAAAAAACATTATAATGATCCCCTAGACCTTTGGGAAAATATTCAGTGGACTGACAAAATAATAATAATAATAATAATAATAATAATAATAATGGATTGCATTTATATAGCGCTTTTCTAGGCACCCAAAGTGCTTTACAATTCCACTATTCATTTACTCTCACATTCACACACACTGGTGGAGGCAAGCTACAGTTGTAGCCACAGCTGCCCTGGGACAGACTGACAGAAGTGAGGCTGCCATATCGAACCGTCGGCCCCCCTGGCCAACACCAGTAGGCGGTAGGGTAAAGTGTCTTGCCCAAGGACACAACGACCAGGACAGAGAGAGCAGGGGGATCGAACGGGCAACCTTCCGGTTACAGATGAGCTTCCCAACCCCCTGAGCCACGGTTGCCCCATAAAACAAGATAAAAATTTAAGATTTTGCAAGGTTTGCATCTCGTATAACTGGTATAAAACTAACTCAGCATTTAATAAATAGAACATTATATCAACAGTCAAACATGTAGTTTGTGTTGGGGCCTCCTTTGCTCCTTCAGAAACTCGAACAACTTGTCGTTGTTGCTGTTGGAACCATAAATTCTGCTCCAGAATATCCTGACTATGGAGCATACCCTTATGTCCTGCTACATAACCCTTGGGACACAGTAGGACAATGATCCAAAACACACCAACAAGTCCACCTCTAAATGGCTAAAAACCCCCAAAATGTTTTGTTGTGGCCTAGTTTGTATTTAAGATGAATAACTTTAATAATTGACCAACGCGTTTCAGCTTGTGGCCTTCATCAGGGTCATCCTGATGAAGGCCACAAGCCGAAACGCGTTGGTCAATTATTAAAGTTGTTCATCTTCCCTCAAGTGTTGCTGGAGTTCCTGCTTTGTTAATTCTTTCATCCTCTCCTTGCACCTTGGAAGCAGGTGAAGTTGTGCCAGAAATTTTTTGCTGCTAGTTTGTATTTAATCCAATAGAGAATGACCTTGACAGTAGGGCTGCTCAATTAATCAAATTTTAATCACGATTACGATCTGGGCTTTCAACGATCATTAAAAATGACTGAGCTGATTATTAGCCCCTCCCTCATTTATCCGCGACACCTTAAAGGCCGGTCCGTGAAAATATTGTCGGGCATAAACCGGTCCGTGGCGCAAAAAAGGTTGAGACGGCTGATTAAGAGGACCCGAGGGAAGCTCGGAAAGCTAAGCAGAAGTTATTTGGAGAGGAGAGTGACTGCCGTTGGTTGAAAAGAGAGGTTAAAAAAAAACTTCAGTGGTGTTGCACACTATTTTATATTATTTTTTAAAGTCATTATTCAATACATTGTTATTGTTAACCCTTTAAAGTCAGTCAGAGCAGCGCTCCGTTTTGTGTAACTATTTTTAAATCCCTGTAGAACCTGAACCGTGTAAGCTAGCGCAATAATTTGTTTTGCATATGAAACTTACATCTTATGCCATCAGCTTGTCCTCGGTCACGGTTTCCTTCCACATAAATTGCATAAAAAGCGCTTGCAGGAACAAAAACATAATATTCCAGAAACACGCTTTGCCGATCCGATCAGCTGTTCGTAACACTTCGCACATTGAAACAGACGTCACCGCTAACTATCACATGTCCGCCATTTCCTGCCCGAAACCGGAAGTGATGTCATTTTCGCGGAAAATGTAGTTTTTTTTTACTTGTAGGCCTTAAAAGCCTATACTGGTCATGTTTGACTTTTCTGAATAGTTTCTGGGATGCTTAGAACTCGAATTGCACTGCTGGAAATAGTTTATTTTGATGCACCTGCTGTTTTCTTTGCAAATTTGCATCATAGGATTGTTTTTGTTTTTCCTGCAGTATATAAAAATTGCTGTATCTCCAAAATAAAACTATGAAGACACTCAAAATTAATTTCCTGTTGTTGTAAACTATTTTTTGCAACTTTTTTGTATTTAAAGTTTTGAGGGATAAACCTCTTAAATTTCTCCAAGTAAAAATATATGTTAAAAAACAAAAACAAAAACGATTTTCAATTTTCTTGTAGTTTATTGCACTTTTTTGCAATTAATGTAGTTACTATGGACTTAATGCATACATATTATTAAAATATGGGCTATAACAGTTGTATAGCAACTTGAAATGCTCCCACAAATGGCACTACAACATGTAAAAAAATAATATAAGCTCTGGCGGACTTGGTTCTATGGTAGGTCTTAAAGGGTTAAATAAATATCGTCAAATAATCGAGATCTCAATTTCAGTGAAAATAATCGTGATTATCATTTTTGCCATAATCGAGCAGCCCTACTTGACAGGGTGTTCAGGCTCAAAATCCATCCAGTATGACTGAATTAAAACAATTCTGAAAAAAAAGAGAGGGCCAAAATTCCTCCACAGCAACGTGAAAAACTCATTGCCAGTTTGCCTGTACATCCTGCTGCCAAGGGTTGAACAACTAGTTTTTAGGTTTGATGGATAATTACTTTTTTCATCTATTAACAATTTGTGTCCATGACCACGCGAAAAAATAGATGTGTTTTTTTGACTATTTCACAAACTGGTGTGATATCATGCTGGAAACTTATTTTAAGGATTAATGTATTACTATTTACTGTTTACTTTATTATTCCATATTTCTTCACTTATATTGTACTCCACCAGCAAGGTGTTTGAGAACCACTGTTCTCAGCCAAATAAATTACTTTTATTTGAGGGCGAGAGTAGGACTTGATATTGTTATTGGATACGGTTTATATGGCCTTCGTTAAAGTTAAGAAAGTTAATGCATTCTGAAAGGACTCATTGGGGCAAAAATGACAAAAATAAAAACTCTTTACTTGTACAGGAGTGTCATTTACTTGTTAAAACCATGCAAAATGATTAAACAAAGCAAGTAAGTTTAGTCATGTTATTCAATTGCTTTGCTCTTCTGAAAATTTAATTTACACCAGTAATTTATGCCACAGCAGTAGAAGGACATCATGGTAATTAAGTGGGACACTTTTCAGTTGCAAAATTTTAGACATGGCCCAAATAAATTTAAATAAACAATTTAACTAAAACAAGAGGCAAAGTTCTTGAGACCATACATTAAAATACCTCCCTCAAAATCAATGTCAGTCGTGTCAGGGTTCCTGGGTCGTTGACCCAGTGTTTTCCGTTTTGTCATGTTCAGTTTATTTTCACATCTATGTTTTCTGTGCCAGCATACCGCCTGCGTATTGTGTTCCAGTTATTTCCATGTATCATTAGTCAGACTAAGTTCAGCTGTGTACTCACCGGTTTCTAATCCTTCATCACCCAGCGTGTATTTAAGTCCTCAGTTCCATCCGATCGTTGTCGTGTCATTGAAGTACATGTGATGTTATGTTGTCGTTTCCGCCTGCGTTCAGTCAGCCAGCCATTCAGTCTTTCAGTCAGTCCTTCAGTCATTCAGTCAGTCGTCCAGCCAGCCATTTCCTACCTCTGTTCTGTTTGTTCACTCCATCGACAATAAACACCAATCTTCACCTACCTACCTGTGAGTCCAGCGTTTGGGTCCTCCTTCTCTCATCCACGACACTACTCCTGACAGAATGACACGACCCCGCGTTGTGGACCCAGCGGACTCGGACCTTTTTGAGCGGCAGGAGGCAGCGCTCTCCTTGTGGGCGGAAAAGCTTAAGGAGAGACAGCGGCTCTTCGCGGAGCGAGAGCACGTCTTCGAGGGTACTCGCTTGGCTCTGGGCGGGCCTTGGAGACGCCGCGTTCACCCACCTGCTTCCTCCCATGCACCGGAGCATCTGCCGCGGAGAGTGGGCGTTTCGCGCCGCGCTTCGGCAGCTCCCTCTCTCGCGGGTCCGCTCCTCGCTCACACGCCACCTGCCTCATTCACTGGACCTTCAACCATGGCACAGCGGCTCCGCCTCCCACCTCGGCTCAACAGAGGCTCCCGCGCCAGAGGCTCGGCTGTGTACCCCGCCCGCTTCCTCTTCCCGGGAAAAAGCGGCGCACACGCTGCCATAACATGGACTATTTTCAGCAACTCCCGGTGGTGAGTTCCAGTGACTGTTTTCCACCCTCCTCATTTGATTCTTCACCTGAAATAACTAATAGACTCATCTCTGATTCATGGGGAGTTTCCCTCTGCTCTGCTCCTCCAAAGACTGTAAATAGTGGTGGCAGAAAAACCAGAACAATCCCCGATAAACCTGCCAATATCACACACCCAGTCACTATTTCCACACCCATTACTCAGCCATTTCCCACCAGCACGGCGGCCCAGATTCGGCCTTCCCCTTCAGCCATTTCACCTCCTCAGATGGCTAGGGCCCAGTCTACACCCACACCAGTGCCAGCTCCCAGGAGGAGGGCAGCTCCAGTCTACCTCCACACCCGCTTCTGTTTCTCGGGTGGGGGTGACTTGTGTACAGCCACCTCTCGTGCCTGTCCCAGCGCCCAGGCTGAGGGCAGCCAGAACCCAGCCTGACCCCCTTAGAGGCTTGGAAGAGCTAACCGGTTCACCCGCTACTTCACCACTTCATCCACCTCCTGACCCAGCCTTTCACGCCCTCGCACTATCCCTAGTTAGATTAGCTGACCAGTCCCCTGCCCAGGCACCAGCCTTACTAGCCCAAGCTGTAGTTTTATCTCCGTCACTAGCTCAGTCTGTAGCTCAGCCATTAGCCACACCAACCTCAGCTCCGTCATCAGCCTCGCCTACATCTGTTCATCCCTTAGCATCTCCACTCCAGCCAGTTCCCTCATCTGCTGTTCAGCTTCCACTCCAGTCAGTTCACTCACCTGCTGTTCAGCCTTCACTCCAGTCCCCTGTAGTTCAGTCTCCTCCTGTCCTCCAGTCTCCTGTAGTTCAGTCTCTTCCTGTCCTCCAGTCCCCTGTAGTTCAGTCTTCTGTCCTCCAGTCCCCTGTCCAGTCAGTCCAGTCCGCCCCTGTCCAGTCAGTCCAGTCTGCCCCTCTCCAGTCTGTAGTCCAGTCAGTCCAGTCTGCTCCTGTCCAGTCGCCTCCTGTCTCCCAGTCGCCCGTCCACCATCCTGTTCAGTTCCCGGACCTGCAGCCACAGCACCCACACCCAGCTGTGAGCTCTCCTGCTCTTCAGCCAGGGGCTTCCGCGCCCGCTGGCCCTGCCTGTCTCCAGCCAGGGGCTTCCGCACCCGCTGGCCCTATAGCTGTGGCTCCGTCACCCCCGGCTCCCGTGCTGTCGCCTGGTCCAGACTCAGACTCAGCCTCTGCTTCGCCTGGTGCAGCTTCTGCTTCGCCTGGTCCAACTTCAGCTTCTGCTTCGCCTGGTCCTGCGGCCGCCACGCCGTCGCCCAAGCTATGTTCTGGACGTCATCGCCGGCGTGGCCGCCCACCGGACCCGCCCACCGGACCCGTCTCATCTCGGCCGCCGCACCCTTCCTCGCGGCCGCCCACCGGAACTGCTCAGTGGCCGCCGCCCCTGAACTGTTTTTGTTTCGGACTCCGTCCCTCTGTCCTGGGCCCCCTCCGCCCACCCTGTTCTGGTCTTTTTCTCTTTCGGCCGTCGGGTGCCAGCCTTTGAAGGGGGGTACTGTCAGGGTTCCTGGGTCGTTGACCCAGTGTTTTCCGTTTTGTCATGTTCAGTTTTCTTTTCACATCTATGTTTTCTGCGTCAGCATACCGCCTGCGTATTGTGTTCCAGTTATTTCCATGTAACATTAGTCAGACTAAGTTCAGCTGTGTACTCACCGGTTTCTAATCCTTCATCACCCAGCGTGTATTTAAGTCCTCAGTTCCATCCGATCGTTGTCGTGTCATTGAAGTACATGTGATGTTATGTTGTCGTTTCCGCCTGCATTCAGTCAGCCAGCCATTCAGTCTTTCAGTCAGTCCTTCAGTCATTCAGTCAGTCGTCCAGCCAGCCAGCCAGCCATTTCCTACCTCTGTTCTGTTTGTTCACTCCATCGACAATAAACACCAACCTTCACCTACCTACCTGTAAGTCCAGCGTTTGGGTCCTCCTTCTCTCATCCACGACACAAATCCTGACAAGTAGATCCTAGATCAAAGTAGGGAGGATGGGTATAGGGCACATTGGGGAGAGTGTAAATTTTTAAATTTACACGGCTGCTATTTATTTTGTTGTTAGTGCACTGTATTTGATTTCACGTGCGTACATGCTAGGCACTGTGTAATTTCATAATTACATGATGGGACAGTTGAAATCTATTTTAAAGAAGCGAGAGAACTGCTGTTTTGGTCCGTGTAAGTATTTTTAATGTCTGTCTTTGTGTATGAGTCACATGTTTGTGTCCTGTTGTCTGTACTGACTATTGTTGTGAGGTGTATGTTGTAACTTACTTAGAGTTTAGGCATATGCAAATGCTTCACAATGTTAGTTAGTTCACCCTGACTCAATGCTTAGATAAAGTGGAAAAACACATTTCATTGGCTGGCTTTGTCATAGTGCTTTGTAGTAGTAGTAAATGCAGGACTAGACCTTTATTGCTAATACAGAAGAACACAGAAAGAGAAAATACTCAGGCATAGATGAAACTATGAAACACACAAGACGAGCGAACACACAGCATGAGGAAATATGATGCTGACATGTACTTAGCACTTAGTTCCTCCTATGCTGAGGGGCGCATCAGGCAGCTAACGATCTCCATCAATGTTGGTCAGCGGCGACTGCTTCGACTTTTACCAGGCGATGTTGACGGTTTATCATCCATAAACCATAAACGTAAATACAGCCATACTGGAGGGTTTTTGAGCATGAACATGCCAAATCATCTCTATTGGATTAAATATGAACTTTATTTGTTTATTTTGTTAGCCATTCAGTGGACATGCTGGTGTGTTTTGGATCATTGTCCTGCTGATCATTGTCCCAAGGGTTATGAACCAAGACATAAGGGTTATGGACATTCTTCATAATTCAGGATTTTCTGGTAGAGAGCAGGATTTATGGTTCCAACAACAACAGCAGCAGCTTTGTTTTTGTTCTTTGTATTACAACAAACAATCTCATAGTGTCTATATATAAAAAATGTGTGTATATATATATATATATATATATATATATATATATATATATATATATTAATATAATATATATATATATTAATATAATATATATATATATATATATATATATATATATATATATATATATATATATATATATATATATATATATATATATAGGAACTCAATGGGGATGTGGCGTACAACACTAGAGGCCAACTCCAAGCCCATAGCACAAGTCACCATCAAGTGCGGGATCTACCAAGGAGATGCTCTGTCCCCACTGCTGTTCTGCATAGGCCTGAACCCCCTCAGTGAGATCATTAACAAGACTGGCTACGGATACCGACTACGGAACGGAGCAGTTGTCAGCCACCTCCTGTACATGGATGACATCAAGCTGTATGCCAAGAGTGAACGAGACATCGATTCACTGATCCACACTACCAGGCTATACAGCAATGACATTGGAATGTCGTTCGGACTGGAGAAGTGTAGTCGGATGGTATCAAAGAGAGGGAAGGTAGTCAGAACTGAGGGGATTGAACTACCAGAAGGCAATATTGCAGACATAGAGGACAGTTACAAGTACCTGGGGATCCCGCAGGCAAATGGGAACCATGAAGAGGCCGCTAGAAAGGCTGCAACCACCAAGTACCTGCAGAGGGTCAGGCAAGTCCTGAGGAGTCAGCTGAATGGTAAGAACAAGATCCGGGCCATCAACACGTATGCCCTGCCCGTGATCAGGTACCCTGCTGGGGTAATAGGCTGGCCAAAGGAAGCCACTGACATAAAGACAAGAAAGCTCCTTACCATGCATGGAGCATTTCTTCAACAGATTTGATTCAACCATGAGACAGTCTACAACATCGGCTGCAGACTCACCCACCCCCACTGCTGCTGTTCCACCTCTGACACCTCAGACACTTCACACCTCCTCTATTCACCCTGCTCACTCCTCCCCACCCCCAACAACAGCATCCAATACACACTCAACACAAGGCTCCAGCCTGTCTCTCTCAACCACCCAGGTTAGGAGGGAACTGAGGAGGATTAATGGCAAGAAGGCAGCGGGCCCAGATGGCATCAGCTCGAGGGTCGTCAGGTCCTGCGCGGACCAACTGTGTGGGGTGATGGAGCACCTCTTCAACCTGAGCCTGAGGTTGGGAAGAGTCCCACAGCTCTGGAAAACCTCCTGTGTTGTACCAGTGCCAAAGACTTCACGCCCCAAGGACCTCAACAGCTACAGGCCGGTGGCTCTGACATCCCACCTGATGAAGACCCTGGAGCGGTTGGTCCTGGCTCAGCCTCGGCGCCTAACAAGCTCATCACTGGACCCACTTCAGTTTGCCTACCAGCCTGGCATTGGAGCGGATGATGCCGTCATTCACCTCCTGCATCGTTCCCTCTCTCACCTGGAGACCGCTGGGAGCACTGTGAGAATCATGTTCTTTGATTTCTCCAGTGCCTTCAACACCATTCTTCCCTCGGTTCTGAAGGACAAGCTGGTGAACTCTGGAGTGGACCATCACCTCACTACCTGGATCCTGGACTACCTCACCGACCGACCACAGTATGTGAGGACTCAGGGCTGTGTGTCGGACAGGGTCGTCTGCAGTACGGGGGCCCCACAGGGAACGGTTCTGGCTCCGTTCCTCTTCA
Source organism: Aulonocara stuartgranti (assembly GCF_965226115.1). NCBI lineage: Eukaryota > Metazoa > Chordata > Actinopteri > Cichliformes > Cichlidae > Aulonocara > Aulonocara stuartgranti. The sequence continues at coordinate 29,463,940 of NC_138946.1, forward strand.
CCATCTACACTGCAGACTTCTCCCACAATTCCACCCAGTGCTTCCTGCAGAAGTTCTCTGATGACTCTGCAATAGTCGGCCTCATCACTGATGGGGACGACAAGGAGTACAGAGGACTGACTCAAGACTTTGTGGACTGGTGCCAGCTGAACTACCTCCAGATCAATGCCAGTAAAACCAAGGAGCTGGTGGTAGACTTCCGCAGGCACAAGCATTCTCCACTGCAACCACTGAACATCCAGGGTATGGACATTGAGGCTGTGGACAGCTACAGGTACCTTGGTGTTCATCTGAACAATAGACTGGACTGGACTCATAACTCAGATGCCCTCTACAGGAAAGGGCAGAGCAGGCTGTACCTGCTGCGGAGACTCAGGTCGTTTGGGGTGGAGGGCCCACTCCTGAAGACCTTCTATGACTCTGTGGTGGCTTCTGCTATCTTTTATGGTGTGGTCTGCTGGGGCAGCAGCATCTCTGCTGGGGACAGGAAGAGACTGAACAAGCTGATCCGAAGGGCCAGCTCTGTTCTAGGATGCCCTCTGGACCCAGTGGAGGTGGTGAGTGACAGGAGAATGGCGGCTAAGCTGTCATCCCTGTTGGACAACATCTCCCACCCCATGCAGCAGACTGTGACAGCACTGAGCAGCTCCTTCAGTGGGAGACTGCGGCACCCACGGTGTGGGACGGAGAGATTTCGCAGGTCTTTCCTCCCCACTGCTGTCAGACTCCACAACAAAGACTTTAACTGAACAAACACACACATCCACACATGTGCAATAACACTAAGTGCAATAATCTTTTCTGGCATCGTTGTATTTTTACTCAGTTGTATATAGCATTCGTATTCTATTTTTATCTTATTGTATATTTTTATTCTATTTTATTCTATTGTATATAGTATATTATTTTATTCTATTCTGTACAGCTGTGTACTGTATTTATTCTTATTGTATTCTAATTTTTGCGTCATAACTTTTGCACTGTCCACTTCCTGCTGTGACAAAACAAATTTCCCACGTGTGGGACTAATAAAGGTTATCTTATCTTATCTTATGGAGGGTTTCACCCCAAGTCCAGCACCCTGAGGCTGTACGCTAAGCGGAAGGAAGGGGGCCGGGGACTGGTGAGTGTCAGCACCACAGTCCAGGATGAGACAAGGAACATCCAAGAATACATTGGGAAGATGGCCCCAACTGACTGAGTGCTCAGTGAATACCTCAGGCAGCAGAAACCCAAGAAAGAGGAGGGAGACGAGGAACCATCATGGAAGGACAGGCCCCTGCACGGTATGTACCACCGGCAGATAGAGGAGGTGGCTGATATCCAGAAATCCTACCAGTGGCTGGACAAAGCTGGACTGAAAGACAGCACAGAGGCACTAATCATGGCAGCACAAGAACAAGCTCTGAGTACAAGATCCATAGAGGCTGGGGTCTATCACACCAGGCAAGACCCCAGGTGCAGGCTGTGTAAAGATGCCCCAGAGACAATCCAGCAGGGTGCAAGATGCTAGCAGGCAAGGCATACATGGAACGCCATAACCAAGTGGCCGGCATAGTGTACAGGAACATCTGTGCCGAGTATAACCTGGAAGTCCCGAGGTCAAAATGGGAGATGCCCCCAAGGGTGGTGGAGAATGACCGAGCTAAGATCCTGTGGGACTTCCAGATACAAATGGACAAAATGGTGGTGGCTAACCAACCGGACATAGTGGTGGTAGACAAACAGAAGCAGACGGCCGTAGTGATCGATGTAGCGGTTCCGGTCTTCCAGTGGCGGACTCCCTCAGACATCGGTGCATTGGTGGTTCTTTGTGTCCGGGGATGGGCGTCCAGGTACACACCGGCTCACTCCTTGGTGGCCGCTTATCGGGGCCTGGAGCCTGGGGCTCGCTCAGGCCATTTCGGAGGTGGGGTGCCCCCGGCCTCTCGGCCTGGGGCTCGGTCACTCAGGCACGGCTGGCTGCCGGCGGAGCTCACGGGCGCGTCACTGCAACTCCCCCTGGCTGCTGAGTGAGCCCTCATCTGGGACTCTCCTCAGCTCTTTGTGGGACAGTGGCGCGGCTGCTCCTCTGTTGGTCTTCCTTGGTCTCTTGTGTTCTTGGGGCCTCTGGATGTCTGGAGTTTTGATCTCCTCCATACCTGCTTCATGCCCTGGAGGACGGGGCTGTGGCGCCCCCCCCCCCCCCCCCACACACACACACACACACACCCTCTAGCAGATCATTACATGAAGGAACCTTTTAAAAAAACAAAACAAAACAAGCACGTCCATGCTCACAGGTGTACACACGGGTGATCACACCCACAAACTACACCCTTTTTGGCTCCTACCTCAAAGCACACTGTGTTCTGTTGATCTTATGTGCTGCACAATAATGTTTAATATTTAGTATTTACTGTCATATTCCCATATATCATTGTGATGTTGTTTATTCCATTACTCTTGTTCTCTTCTGCTTGTTTTCTTTTTTTCTTTCTCAGCAGGTGACCCAGGTGATTGATATATGCATTTTTTTTCTTTTCTTCTTCTTTTTTTTCTTTTTCTGCTCATTCTGTTGGTTTTTGGTTTTTGCCCTTCTCCCCCGTCCCTCTTCTCAGCTGTTTCTCTTTCCCTCTTTCTTTCTCCCCTTCTTTCCCCCAGTCAAGTCTGTCCCATGTTCAGTAAGTGAAAATAAAATAAACAATAAAAGGTGAATCAAATGGACCATTATGGCAAGGCTGGGATGGTCAATTTGGTAAAGTAAATCCGTTGGGCATCTTTCTTTGCCTTTAGACAACAATTCTGATGGCAAAAGAGCCAAACGGGACAGGCAAAAAAAAAAAAAGGAAAAAAAAAAAGAATAGGACTTTATTCTGTCCTTTCTTTAAGGCTCATTTACATACTTATAAACTGTTGGTAATATAAAATAGAGCATCGTCTTAAAAATAATCTCCAAAGTTACCCAAAGCCATCAGCGTAAAGCTTCAAAATAAAATGGAAGTTATTCCAGGAGGACAGAGCATTTTGATAACAAACTTTGGCCTACATTCACTGTTGTCCACCTGTTGATATTATTGGAAGAAAAAAAAAAAAGCAAGGATTTTGCATTTCCACTTTTAAATTTTTATATAACTTTAATGCACATAAAAAAACAGCTGCTTGTTTAAGTGAAAATACGTTGATTTTTTTTTTTTTTGCACGAATAAAGTTGTGGAGTTGTAAAGTAGTGTCAATTATGTCGTCAGTTTTATCGTTATGGCAAATTTTCAAATATATCTCGTGATAAATATTTTTGGTCATATCGCCCTGCTCTAGAAGCAATATTATATTTCTTTGAATACCACCTTATTTCACTTTATACAAAGGAGATACCACCCAGGCAGTAGTTTACCCCGATGACCTAAACCTGTTAGATGTGTGATTCTGTAGTGGGAGCAAAGATCCACTGTATTTAGCAGAGCGTAGCAAAGTTCACTTAACAGAAGAGCCTCACCTTGTTACACTAGTATAATCTCACCGATTTTTAAAGATCAACAGTGCTTTCTTTTCCATGTTAAAGAGAAAGAACTTGCATTGTTACTACACATTCTCTCCCTTTAAGAGAACTAGAACCCATCAGTTTTCAGTACCCCTGTTCATGTGATGAAGAATCCTTGGGCAGGACAATGAATGCTTCTGACGCTTAGAACCTGCATTGTATCTTTCTGTCATTATTGCATTAAAAAAAATCAAACTGCACAATATATTGGATAAAGCGCTATTTAAATGCAGCCATTTACCTTTTTAATATATTATTATGGGGTTAAAACAGTTGTTAAACTTCAAACTTCAATTCAATTCAAATACTATCTTATATCATATTATCTTAAACTGTATTTTTAATTTAATATACTAGTGTAATATTCTAGCAGAACAAAAAGACATGGAAAGCATTGTGCAGGTTGTTCCAATATAATCATCTTAAAAAGCACTGTGAAACACAGGTCTTCATATTTATAATTGTTTTGGTAATGCATGGGAGATGATGGAGCTGCTTGGTGTATGTCTTTGTTGACTGTTGTTATGCATTTACCAGTTTTGCATCCTGGGATGACTGCAAAGTGTGTCGTCAAGCCTGATCTGCAGTTTTATGAGCTGTCAATGTCTGTAGAGTTGAAGCATACCTCTGATGGCTGTACCTGTTTGTCAGTGTGGACATGTCTGTGTAAGAGAAAGCGACTTAGGAAGATTTCAAAGGAAGCTCCTTTGTTCCTTATGCTTTGATGAGAGCTTTTCTTAAATGCCATTTGTGATTGCTCTCAATCTGTCTGAGAAGCCACGATTTGTAATTTTTCCTAAAGACGGATTTGACATTTCTCTGGTACATTTTATGTCGACAGAAAGTTATTTTTTCTGGTACAGTTTATTTCATACCATACTTATCGTTTATAGTTATCAGAACCACTTACCATTGACATAATTTTAGATTAATTTAAATCATACAGAACCTATCTTGATACTTCATCCATTCATCCATTTTCTCCCGCTTGTCCAGGCTGGGTTGCTGGGGCAGGAGCCTAAGCACAGAAGCCCAGATCTCCCTCTCCCTAGCCTCCTCCAGCTTGTCTGGGGGGAACACCAAATGCCCAGACCACCTCAACTCGCTCCCTTCAATGTGGAGGCGTGGCGGCTCTACTCTAGCCTCTCTCGAAAGGAGGTCCTCGAAGTATTCCTTCCACTGTCTGACAATGTCCTCAGTCGAAGTCACCAGCGCTCCACCAGCACTATACACAGTGAAGGCAGAGCACTGCTTTCCCCTCCTGAGTTGCCTGACGATTTGCCAGAATCTCTTTGAGGCAGTCCAAAAGCCTTTTTCCATGGCCTCTCCAAATTCGTCACACATCCCAGTTTTTGCTTCAGCCACTGCCTTGAGCCACATTCCGCTTGGTTTGTTGGTACCTACAACACGTTCTCACTCCCAAAGCGGAACATCTTATGCTACGTGACAAATCGTCGGCATATTATGCTTCCGGGTACCCAACGTGTCACTACATTACGAGATCGGAAAAATTAGGAAACATGAGAACCGTTTGGAATGAATATACACATGTACATTCGTTTTCCTCAAATCACTTTGGAAAATGACTATCTAATGTCATTAAAATGCTAGTTAAGGTTCGGGAGCTTCATTCTACTGGATTTCATCCATGACCCAGCGCATCCATGACCTCAGGAATGCCTTGGGACTTGACAAATCGTCGGTATTTTACCACTTGGGAGTGAGAACAGTCTGGTACCTATCAGCTGCCTCTGAAGTGTTGCAGCCAAACCAAGCCTGACTCTTTCTTTAGCCTGGTGGCACCCTTCACCTCTGGTGTCCACCATTTGGTCCGGGGTTACCACCACGCCAGGCACTACAGCTCAGTGCAGCGGCTTTGGCAATGGAGCTGCTGAACATGGTCCATTCGGACTTAATGTCCCTATTCTCCCTCGGAATGCTGTTGAAGGTCTCCTGGAAGTGTGCGTTGAAGATTTAATGGACCGGGGCCTTTGTCAGGCATTCCAGCGCACTTTCCTATCACCTCATCCAACTCAGCACCAGGTGGTGATCAGTTGACAGCTCAGCCCCTCTCATTACCTGAGTCCCAGAACATATGGCTGCAGGTCTGGTTATACGATTACAAAATCAATCATTGACCAGTAACCTATTGCGTCCTGGTACCACATGCACTTATGGACAGCCTTATGGTGTCCCTCATGGTATTTGTTATGGACATACTGTGATTTGTACAGAAGTTCAACATAAATAGTTTTTAAAACATGTTCAAACTCCATTGGAGCATCAATGTACATGGATATTAGATAGCAAGCATTTCAATGTAGAATGTAGACATGCTTGAAGACACGTCGTATAAAAGTGCTATACAGTATAAGAATCGGGCCATTTATAGTAGGTAATCACACAGCTCTCTTTTGTACCAGCACCCCAATCGTATTTCGAATAATGTCCACTTTTAAGTGCACTATTAATTTTTTCCTCATTCGTAATGGATTCGATGAATTCTGTAGTCTAGAAGCACTGTCATTTGTTTTAACGACTGTGGCTCAGGGGGTTGGGAAGCGTATCTGTAACCGGAAGGTCGCCGGTTCGATCCCCGGGCTCTCTGTCCTGGTCGTTGTGTCCTTGGGCAAGACACTTCACCTACCGCCTACTGGTGTTGGCCAGAGGGGCCGATGGCGCGATATGGCAGCCTCACTTCTGTCAGTCTGCCCCAGGGCAGCTGTGGCTACAACCGTAGCTTGCCTCCACCAGTGTGTGAATGTGAGAGTGAATGAATAGTGGCATTGTAAAGCGCTTTGGGTGCCTTGAAAAGCGCTATATAAATCCAATCCATTATTATTATTATTATTATTATTATTATTATTATTATTATTAACTAAGAGACTGACAATGTCATAAAGGTATACTCAGCAAAACACCAATTAAATATATTGTTATTGTTATTGAAAATTGTCATTGAGTTAAGTTTAAATGACTCTTTACTCACAATTATTTTAAAACAATGCCATTAGTTTCACATTAGTTTTGTACCATGTCTCTGAAACCCAGCCTGTTCTGCTTTAGTGAGTTTGTAAAACCCCAGTGGTACATAACACTGAAACAGCCAGGGAGATAATCAAATAATTATAAGTGAGAAATGTTACACTTCGTTATGCTTCTCTTTGATAAATGCTCTGCTTGAGTTTATCCATGACAAATTACTTTATATCAGAGACTACACGTTGTTTCATGTATGCTTAGCTTTGATTAACACTGTGAAGGGAATGGTACATGAGTTTACAGTTTAAGTTCCTGCAGTCACGACTCAATATTTTGATTTGTACTTAGAAACCTGCACTTGGTAAAAATGGTCTTTTCTTAATAGTTTGTCCATATTTGACACCACTCACACAAAAAAGAACAACAAGGATAATTGTTTGTAAATGAAGTTTGGCCAACAAGAACAATTTAAGTTATACTGTTTCGATAAAAATGCTACCTTAAATATTCAGAATCAACTCAGAAAAGCTGAAATGATCATCTCACATTATACTTGATTATATATATTTGATGAAGAATAAAGTGTTTAGCATTGTAGTTTACTAATGCACATGCATGACTGTTAGTCAACATTCAGTCTAACATTTTTTAACATTAAACACCAACAGTACAAACATACATAAAAGTACTTTATGTATGTTATGCATAAGGATACTGTGAAATATAAATAAATAGTTCCTGTAATGAATTAATAAGAAAGTTCAAACAGACTTAAGTTTCTCTGGATAAGACAGTGGGGAGAATTTTAATATAAAGTATTTTTATTCATCTTTAGGCATGAAAAGATGAATATACATACTTAAGAAAAAAAATCATGATTGATGTTGTCATAATTCATGCATGACAGGGTTAAAGAACAATAATTACAATGAAACACATCATACATCTATAGTAACATCAGTGTCCAATGAAGTGGTTTATGTGCAAGTGTACCATCCACACTGACACAAATACAAGAAAACAGCCTTTGAATAGCTATCCACTGTAGTGACCACCATGCGTGAAATGGTTAATGTTCAAGACTGGCATCATTGCAACTAATCTGATTTAATCCCAGGAAGTTTCAGTTGTTAGTAATTCTGTGTATCCTGTTTATCAGGCATCGTGTTTCAAACATCATGTAGCAAGAATTTTGATTCTTTTGGCTTAATTGATTTTCAATATCAAATCATTCTTTAAAGCCTGCTCTAGAAATTCTGGAATAGCCTTGCATATCAGGTAGAGGTCATCTGGCAACAAGTATTCACCAGTTTAAAAAGCACGTTATCTCTATTCGTAAGCTTGAATGGCTTGAATGTGCATGTAGAGGGTAAACTAAATGTAATCTTTAATGCCCAAAAAGCTTGTTTTTTTCCTCTCATTGCTGATGTTCTTGAGTTTTTCCTTATCCAAGAGAGTCAAGAAAGAAAGACATACTGAGGGGTACACTTTAAAGTTATTTTGACATACAGTAGCCAGGCTTTCTTTCTGTTAGCTGACTGGGCAAATGCTAAAACTCCTGTCAGATATAACAGGTATCACAACACTTATCAACATTTTCTGTTAAGCCAGGCTTTCTGCTTCAGACTCTGGGCACAGTAACATGTCATATGACTCTTCCTCCATTTATAATGATTCCCGTGAGTTCTGCCTACAGATACTTTATCAGATGATGATGAAATAATGATAAATATCTACAATAAAATGTAACGGGACACAGTAACACTACTGGAATTTGAAAGAAGCTAATCTTGGGATTTAGTGCCCTCAATGATTAGTTATTTTACTGCTAAGAGCACTGCTACTACTGCACATTCACCCAATGTGTGTGTATATATATATATATATATATATATATATATATATATATATATATATATATATATATATATATATATATATATATGTATATGTTCTTCCTCTAGCTCCCCCCCCCATTTTTGCACATGTCGAGGAGCGTGTCAGGTTACATTTCACTGTGTGTTATACTTGTATAACTATGCATGTAACAAATAATGAACCTTGGACCTTGAACCTCCAAGTTCTGCTGTTTATATTTAGTGTGACTGCTGCACATTACATTTCTGAAATTTTAGAATGAGGAAATTTAACTATCAAAAGTTACTGTCCCATAGCATCATGAAGCAGACGTCAAAATTCCTTTAGTTTGTTGGCAATGTGAATTTTTTATTGATAGGCATTCTTGTTGTGTGTTCTGTGCAATAGTAGCTCCAATTTCATCAATGTAAAAGAGACATACCAGCAGATTAGAATTTTAAAAAAGTGTATAAATGAAAACATTCATTCATACATGCAAAAACAAGTAACAATGTGAATCATAGTTTGGAAGCTTTAATTAGCAGCTGGGATTTATATGTGTTTTAAGTAATCTATGGCTTAAAAAAAATTAAAAAAAACTATTTTTAGCAGAGAATCTCATTTCACATTTAAATAAGAAATTCCTTCTAAAGGACAAAACTTGATGCACTGACTTGCATCATGTGAGTGCAAGTCTGATTAGTTGGACCATTCTTAGAAGGGTAGCCCCTCAAGATTAAACACTGAAGACAATATTGGAATATGAAGGACATACAAATTTGATTAACATTTTAATTTCTTTGAAGTTCATAACAGTAATACACTGTGCAGCCCTGACTTGGTCACATAATTCACAGGCAGCAAGAAGTATCACCTGACAGAAATGCTAATAACAATACAGGGATGAGCTGCTCTTTTTGGTGCACAAATGTTGTAACCTTAGCCACAGTGATGATAAAAGTAAGAAGGTCATCTGGGCCTCAGTTTCCTGTCAGGTTCTCATTACCATATTTTATTGAAAGTAATACCTTTCGTTCTTTCAATTATACAGGGAAAAGATAGGATTTTTTCATTAACCTCCAGTCTCTCTTATATTGAGAAGATGCATTGGAGCAGTGACAAACAATGACTAAATTATCCCTGATAGCCATCCGGAACAATTTACACTAGCAGCTGCAAATGCTGTTTCTGTCAAGGCTCAGAGGCCCGTGGAGTGGAATGGACATGCGCAGAACCAAAGACCAGAGGCTTGAAGTGATTTGCAAAAACAAAAACTTTTATTTACAAGAATTCCTAACTTAGATACTCAAGACAAAAACAAGATTAAGCTTTGTGCAAAAGCGTGGTGTCTGTGAAGTGCGGGGCTTAGGCTAAGCATGGAACTGTCAGGTCACTAAACTGCTGAGGGCTGGAGTGGGGCAGGTGGAAACTGTGGCAGACCAGGGGCTGTGTTCACAGGCGGGGATAAGCTGGAGGTGGAGGTGAGGCGAGGTCCGGGCGAGTACTGAGTCCTATACGGGTGCGCAGGGAGGCAGGCAGGTGAGAATGGCAGTTTGCCCGAAAAGGATTAAGCAGTAGCTGACCGGAATCCAGAAGCGTGGCTATGGCAGGGTTTGGATGACGAATCCAGGTACCGACTAGGGGACAGGAAGAGAGAGGTAAGTAATGCACACTGAGAGATACACAGAAACATGAGGCTGTGAACTAACTGAGGTTAACAGACAATCTGGCGAAGACTCATTGTGTGTGCTGCTCCTAAATACTGCCAGAATAATTGCCTGTGGCTGAGGAACGGGGAGGGGCAAGAAGGGCTCCATCCAGAGGAGGAGAGCTGATGCTGTGGAAAGTTACTCAGACTCGCCCAGACCATGACAGTTTTGAGCTGCTGGTTATTACACTGCTTGATTGCTCCTGCCAGTTATTGCACTCTGACCATTTCTTTAGGATATCTGATTTAGAACCAAACACTCATGTAATATGGCCTGTGTGTCTTATCGTTGGTGATTAACAAATGAATATTTGTGATGCTTGCTCATAGGGGTTCTTCTGATTTTTGGGGTTTTCTCTGTTTTCTTTGTATTATTGTAGAGTCTTTACCTCCAAAAGTCTATTCTGTTCATCTGGACGTAGCGTTTTCAGTGGGAGAACTGCAGTGAACTGAAACTGACTTCTTCAGTTTCAGTTCACTGCAGGTTTCCCCAATCTTATAAACAGTACATTTGCATAATGACTGAAACTAGCACCACTGAAGGAACAATGGGCTGGGAGGTCATCATAATCATGCAAATTATCATGATCATTGATCAACAACCACTGACCAATGGCCATAAGTACCATTCACAGAGAGTTGGGGACTGGCTGCAATCACAGCATTTTAAGATGGCGAAAGATGTACCCTTAGGCCCCCTCCTTGATTGGTCTTTCCCTTTTCACGTAAAGGGCCTCCTTGACTCCACGCTCAAACCAGCATTCCTCCCTGTCCAGGATGAAAACTGAAAACGCTACGTCCAGGTGAACCGAATCAACTTTTGGAGATTTACTTACCTGGATGATTGAGCATGCATTAAGATATAGAGTTTTTACCTTACAATATAAAGCACCTTGAGGCAATTGTTGTTGTGATTTGGTGCCATGTAAATAAAAATAAACTAAATACGTTTTAATTTTGGTGTAATGAGTAGGTATAACATATAACAATGCTATAAAAAAGTGTCTGTGAAGGTTCTTAATTATCCAGGTCATCGTAGCCTAAGGAGGTTGGAAAGAAAAGCGTCTGGACTTCTTTAAGTCTCCTTGAAGACGTTTCACCTCTCATCTGAGAAGCTTCTTCAGTTCTAAGAGCAATTGGTATAAGTCCCAGAGTAAATCACATAATAGGGCGTGGGCTACCTTTCACAGTGGGTTCAACCGAAACCTTAGCCGATTGTTACCTAGACCCGTTTTCAGACCTTGGCTGAAATCTGGGACTCTCCTCCAATTGCTCTTAAAACTGAAGAGGCTTCTCTGATGAGAGGTGAAATGCCTCAAGGAAACTTAAAGAACTCCAGATGTTTGTTTTTCAAGCTCCTTAGACTATAGAAAAAAATATTTGCCGCCTTCCTCGTTTCTTATTTTTTTGCATATTTGTCACTATCAGATTAAGCCAAAAGATGGACCCAAGGAGCTGAAAAAATATAAAGGACAAGACTTGATTGTGGTGGATTTTCAGGACAAAATCTGAAATAGGAAAGAGACCAGAGTTAACTACACAAAATGACTGGAACTGAATGGAAAAAATAACTACAAAACTAATGTACTCACTGTACCGAAACAAAGCAGTAAGTTGAGGAGGGAGGTAAGTTGGAATGCATGATGGCAGTGAAAAGCGAGCTGTTTAGACAGTTCTTCTGAGAGTATGAACACAAATCCAGGAACAGGAAAAATCAGATGACTGAAAGAATCAAAAGGGAAAAAAACTCAGTTAGGAAAAGGAGCTTGGATGCAAAACAATACACCAGGGAGACCAAACATTGCATCAGAAGCTGAAGTAATGATCTGGTGAAGAACTGCCACATCGACCGCCTTATTAGTATGCTGCCTTAATGAGGAGGATCCAACACAGCTGACTGAACACCTCACCTGCAGTGGCTCCACCCCAAGTGTACCTACCAATAGAGAAAAGGAAAAAAACAAAAGGGCACACACCAAAAAACCCCAAAAACAAACACAGAGCCAGTTCCTGTCTCGTGTTTCAGATTATCAAGAAAAAATTGATAACTTGAGTCATTACAAAATAAATTATTTCATTGAGAAAAAAGCTAACCACACCTGTGAAAAAGCTGCTGTTTACAAAAAAAAAAGTACTGAATGAAGTACAAATAGCCTGAGAAAACAAGGCTATCACATTGCTCTCTTTCACACAACATGTAAGTGAGACTTATCTGTAACGGAACAATTTCAGCTTTTTTTTTTTTTTAAAATCTCAAGCCACAGAACATAAATATAAAGGGGAACTAAATTAGCTGTGGTTTTCTATAAATGATAAGAATACAGAGAAATGTTCTGCCAGGACTTTGCTGTTATTCCAAACACCATCTTATCTAACTCCTACTATTTGAAGTTATGTAATCCTTTATTTCAGAGCTTTGTTATGTCCATACTAATGCAGTGATACAGCCTTGCATGATAGACATAGTAATTTTTTTTATTTAGCTGTCTTCACTGAGCATCCAGTTTTAAACATTGCAATATTGTCAGCATAGACTTCTACCTACACACAAGTATATCTAGCTTTGTTCACAAAGCTAAAATTCCTAAATTTTCATGAACTTAAATACTACAGCACCTCAGCTTGGCGACTTAATCTGTGCAAAACGATCAACCAGAAAACAAAGTAAACCTTCAATTCCTCTTTCTTTTTAATGTTACATTCATAAGAAATGCACATGTGCCCCTGTTTGTTCAGAAACATCATAAAACTTTGCCTTGGTTGTAATTTTATACTTAATGTTTAACCCATAAATCCACACTCAGATGTTTAGCTGCTAAACCAAGCCAATCTAATCAAGAAATGAACAAATTAATTTGTTGTATAGATTTAAACAGTCAGCTTCCAATTTTCAGATTTCAAAAAGGAAAACCTGAAGTTGGATGATAGACTTTATTCAAATGTTTGGGAATTCCTTTCCTACAACAGTTAAAAAATTAAGTTAAACCTAACAACTAAGTGTAATGGCTTGTGGCTTATACAATACAGTATGACACAACAAATATCTTAATGTTATAAAGATTAATTTGAAATTAAAAATATACTACAGTAAAATAAAATGTCTATAAATTTGCTTCTTACATACTGGTTTAGTAATTCGTTCTGAAAGCTATGATTGATTGTTTTATTAGGATCACGGATAAAGTTAGCTTTAGCTATTCTTTCTGGGGTTTATACTAGAGATGGACCGATCCGATATTACGTATCGGTATCGGTCCGATACTGACCTAAATTACTGGATCGGATATCGGAGAAAAATAAAAAATGTAATCCGATCCATTAAATATCACGAAAGCACCTCACAAAACTTGCAACACGCCATAACTCACCTCAGAAGTTAGCACGTCGGAGCAGTATGCATCACGTGATAGAGCGGCTGTGGCATGCGGGACCTGTAGGTGGTCTGGATAGCATGTGGAGCTTCGCTAGCAACCCGGCATTTCATCTCCGACAAAGTTATCCCCGAGAGAAGTAAAGCAAGTGTGTAAGTCCATCTCTGAATGTTTGTAAAGCATTCCTGCGTTAAGCTTAACAAGCGACTGCCTCTCCTGCTGCTACTTCAATCATGAAACTGCTTAAATGATCAGCTGATCGGCTTTTCTGTCGCGAGTCCGTGTCTCTAGTTTGCTTTTGGCCCACTTTGCACCAGAAAGAGGAAACCAGCGGCTGAACAACAGCAGCACGTTTAAGCTTGATCAGCTGTTGTTAGAATGTATTTAATATTACTTTCTACTCGAGGATCTTTTTCTACATAGCTGACGCTGGTAACTGTGCAGGGGCGGATCTAGCAAAGTTTAGCCAGGGGGGCCGATAGGGCATTAACAGGGAAAAGGGGGCACAAAGACATACTTTTCTTTCTTATTCTCATTTAAAATGTCTAGCTTTTAATAAATAATTATCTGACACCCAAAGTTTTAATTTGATGTAAAATGAATAGAAGTCAATTACTGTATATAGTAACTATTACGTCTAATATATATACCCTAGTAAGCTATAGTACTTTTTCCTTTGGGAAGGTACCATCTGTGCAGTCTGCAATTTTGTTGAAGAAAGATGTTGAATCTATTTAATATTTCTTGAAAAATAATTGATTTCTGTGCATTTTTTTTCACACTGCATCAAATTAAGGTTGATTACGTCGATTAAGCATCATGAGGTGGAGCGTAAGGGGTGGTTCCCTATTTTTTATTTATTTATTTTTGTTGTTGCTGGGAGTTGGAACCCTATTAGTTAGGTTGCTTAATATTTATGCTAAGTACTCTTTAAAATACCAGAATAGGGAGGATGGTGCAGGTTTAAGTTTATTAGATTGATCAGTATTGCTGAACTATGAAATATTTTTTTTTGCATACAGGTATAACAGAATAGCTTTAGTGTAGTTGTTGTTTTAAACTTGAGTATGAACTTATACAAAATGCAGCAAGATATTTAAAAAACAGTTTTGTTGATTAAAAAACATTATATCGGATTCATATCGGTATCGGCAGATATCCAAATTTATGATATCGGTATCGGTATCGGACATAAAAAAGTGGTATCGTGCCATCTCTAGTTTATACATGAACATAAAATCAACATTCACAAAAACAAACCCTAAACAAGGGTCACACACATTTTGTTGAAATTCATAGAAGAGAACATGAAAAACAAGCTATAACAGGATATTTGTATACAGTAAGTAGTTATCTCAATATTTTTTTCTGTAATGTTATTTTCTTCCATCCATCCATCTATCCAGTCCAGATCTCTCTCCCCATCTACATCCTCCAGCTCATCCCAGGAAATGCCAAGGCATTCCTAGGCTAGCTGATGATATAATCTGGTAAGACGTGCCCAGGAGGCATTCAGACCACCTCACCAGGCTTCTTTCTTTCTATGTGAAGGAATAACAATTCTACTGTTACTCTGGCTATGCTGAGATGGGTGCCCTCTGGCGAGGTCAGCTGTCCATTATCTCTGGTTCTCTGGGCTCTTTCTAGGCACTCCCTCTTCCCTATAATGGGCACACCATGTGTTTGATTGCAAACACATGGTGTCTGTGGACAGCCTGTGTCTTCTAGTCTTTGCTTAGTCTCCCCTGGGGGGAGCATTGTTGTGGTCTAGCACAAGTATGTTTCTTGACAAAGACACATACAGAGTCACTTAAGATTGCACACAGGACACAGCAAGATATGTATGTTTATGTGTCTGCTTTTTTTCTCCAGTATGTGTTTTCTTACAGATGCAGCAGTTCGTGACTCATTGTGCTTTTTAGGCCTTTTTCAGCTTTGTTTTGATAGATTCAGTGATGAAACGACAACGAAAGCTGGGACAGAGAGAGAAGGCGGAAGACATGCGGCCACGGGTTTGACTCAAACCCGGGCCGGCCACTTTCAACCATAAGGAATGGGCGCCTGCTCAATGGGCTGAGCTAAACCGGCGCCCATCTGCCACCCTTTTGTACTATCTTTTTGTCTCTTTATCTTTTATGCCTCTCTTAACCTTTAAGGCTGACATAAACCACACATCTACAGTACTGTGAATAACAATGAAAAAAATAGAGTAGCCTACAGAGAGTTTAAAGAGCTCTTCTTAGCAAAGCAATGTGTTTTGAATAACAGTATATTCAGAGCATGATTCTGCTCACTGATGTTGCTGTAAAGGACAGTTTAAAAAAAAGGTAAAAAAAAAATGCTACTTCATCCATGTCGTAGACTTTCTTTTCGAGTCATAGTCAGCTCAGACGGTGCTCAGACTGGTCTGCCTGGGTGGGCTTAGAATTCTAGTCTACTGCTCTATCAACCACGAGCTGGTGCTTTGGTCCTTTGGTTTGATCCCAATGCCCTTCGAAGCCATGCTCATGCATCGACTCATGTGCCTACTCAGCTTGGTTGGTACAATGCCTGAGAGAAACTTCCATTTTGTGAAGATGCAGCTGATTGGCTGGTAATTTGAAGTTGTTGTACCCTTGTGGGGATCTTTCATGATTGTTCTGCTGGCTTCTTAGCTTCCCCAAATCGAGTCATTGCTAATGGGAGACGGACACACCCTCAAAACATAGGTAGCTGCAGTTTTCTTTGAGACTGAAAGAAGCACAGCTTTGAGCCACAGTATCTGACAGTGGCCACAAGATGGCAGTAATAGAAAGCATGGATGCATATTTTAATTGACAAGTAATGAGGTTTATGGCAGTGGTGCTGCTGAGATCCATTACTTTGGTATATTTTAATATATCTCTACTTTAGTGTGTGTATGTGTGTGTGCATTTAGTTATTTATATAGATATTGTCTTTTGCATCATCCTAATCTTAAAAATATTTCTTTCTATATTTGAATTCAACTAATACTAATGCAAACAAGAAAAAGAAATAATTCTTTGCTTATTTTACTTATTTGCTAATTATTTATAAAGCTTGCACTTATGCATGCTTGTACTCTACTTGTTCACAGGGTGGAACAAAATATACCGAAAGAGTTATTTAGAACAAGAAGAGGTGGAATCGGCGTCTAGTTAACCTCTGGTTCAGTCTCACACCCACAGAAAGTGACTTTATACCTTCTGCTTTGATTTGGCTGTTGTTTGATGTAACCCCCTGACTCGCTTTCCTTCTCATTGTTGGGTCTTATCATTTCCCTTGTAAAATTGGCCAGCATGTGCTGCTGCTTTAATTTCAAGCTTATTAAACAGAGGGATGAAACTGAGGCTGAAATATTAAAGGGTAGAATTAGCATGTGGAGACAATCTTCTGTGAAATTATTGCAGAGGGCAGCTGAAGTTACCTTTGAATGTTCACTGTGTCAAGCAGATTCACTGTTTACCTGTTTCCCCAGAGTCTTAATTAACCCATCACACACTTCTGAACCTCCTGCAATTATTAGAAAAATCAGACAAACTATCATTTCTTGTCATTAATTGTGAAAAATAATTTAATTTAGTCAAATATAGGACAACGTAAGCACTAAATCTGCCATATAATGTGTTTAAAATAAAGTTGTTTGTATAATTTACCAACAGAGATAAATCTATTCCCTGATCCAAGCTCACAGCTGGCTGTACTTGCCAATCCACTTGGAAAACTGCTTTCAGACGAGTACCACTGTAGCACATGGTGTCTACTTTCAGTCCTTAGGCATGAGCCTGAGGCCATGTTGTGCATTCATGTTTTTTTTTCTTTTATGGTTTGCACTTGTTTGATGCTTTAATTACTTTTTGAATCTTGCTTTGTTCATGTGACCCGTGATGTATTGTGCACAATACTGCTTGCCAGATTTTTTTTTTTTTTTTTTGCTCTATTGTAGCTGAGATTAGGACTGGGTATCGTCACTGATTCCTAGAATCGATACGATTGCGATTCACAGGGTCCCTCAAAGCGCTTGATACAACTAATTCATTCACCCAATCACATCCATTCACACAAGTTGTTAAGTGCTTATTATCTAACATTCATACACATTCACACTCCGATGGATGCATCGGAGAGCAACATGGGGTCAGTATCTTGTCCAAGGATATTTGGCATGCAGACTGAAGGAGCCTGGGATCGAACCACCAACCTTCTGGTTATGCTGGGCTTACACTGTGCGATTTTTGGCCCATTTTGAGACGATTTTTGAGTCGTGCAACCGATTTGGCGATCGGCCCGATTTTGGCCTTCATTGTGCGTCGTGTAGTATACGTGGGTTAACGAGACGCGATTAACACCTCACGACCAGCTCCCGATCATCAATCGCTTGGTCGGGACCGTTGTGAGGGTGTCACCGCAGTTTCTCACACTGCGCACGCGCAAACACAAATGTCAGCGAAAAAGACGGCGCAGCGCAGCGTGTGATCTGGACACAAGCGATGGAGGTACAACTTGTAGAACTATGGCAAGCTCATCCGAGCCTTTTCGATGTGGCCTCACAAAATTATCACGACCACAACAACCGTGAAAATAGTTGGATCTACATTGCTGCTCAATCACAGCTGCCTGGTCAATGTTTTTCATTAGCAATTTAGCAAAGTTGATGATGGTGGTGTGCGTGTCTGTGTGAGTAAAAGACAGAGAGAGAGAGCGAGCGACAGAATTTCTGTTATAACCTTCATTTTATGGACACACAGTGTGAGCACTCGGGTCGCATCAGAGCATCAGGTCGTATAGTGTGAGACCCTGCATCGTGACCTATGAACTTCTAACCTCTGCGAGTCAATCGTACAGTTTGAGCAGGAGCTGAATAACGCGACTGAAAAAAATCACACAGTGTCTGCCCAGCTTTAGTCGCTGACCTGCCCCCACCACATCTCAGTGATTGTGTTTATGTCTTTGTGAAGAATCCGTTTACCTGCTCTCATTACCTGCTATCGCGTAATTCAAGCTACAATCGATTTTAATTGGAAAATCGATAATCAAAACCCACCCCTAGCTGAGATGTTAGCTAATTTCTTCTTAACTCACCCTAACCTCAAGCAAGAAAATCTGCAATATTTTTTATGTTAAACAAAACATGTCATTGCCTGGTTGTCTTTCTGAATAGAGAGATCTGCCTGTCTGTTCTTGCACACTTGGTAATGAGCAGTGTTGGGACTAACGCGTTATTAAGTAACGCGTTACAGTAACTACGTTATTATTGTGGTAACGAGCACGGTAACTAGTTATTATGCCAAAATCAGGAACGCGTTAGTCGTTACTGGGATTTAGATAGGGTCGTTACTCGTTACTTCGTGTGGTGGCTATCGCGGAGCTTCCACAGATTCAGTAACATTAGCAAGTGGTGGAGGCCAGCAGGTGGATGAAGGAAAGGGGACGCAGAAGGAAAAGAGACCCGAGGCGGCCGCCGGTCCAAGTGTGAACTGAACTTCAGGTAAGAAGTTATGACCTGCAGTCTCTCTGGGTCAGATATGAACCAAGTTTAGGTGGAGTTTATTTTCGTTATTCTGACTTTTTCCGTACTGCGTGCTAGCTAGCATGACGGAGTTTCTATACAGCTGGGTGGGTGCTATGATGTTACTGATGTTGAACTTTATTTTGTTCATAAGTTATTAGAGTTGCCAACCGTCCCGTCTGGTATTCAGAGAAAATATTACGCGTTTCTTATTGAGGTGAAAAGGAACAGTTTGTCCCGTAATTCAGCTACAATGAAAAAGGCACAAAGCTGGAGTTATTCTGTGTCTTTGCTGCACAGCTGCCTCTTCTTCTCTCATTCTCCCCCCTCCCTCTCCCGTTTCTACTTCAATCATGAAAACTGATCAATGATCAGCTGATCGGCTCTCTTGTTTGTTTATCGCTCACTTTGCGCCGAAAGAGGAAACCAGGGGATGTCGCGCTAAACAACAGCAGCACGTTTAAGCTTGATCAGCTGTTGTTAGAATTTATTTAATATTAATTTCTAGTATCAGCTGATGTTTGCTGGAGCCACAGCTGTAAACCTGCTGGTCATGATATGGTTTGGTTATCTGGTGAGAGGGAAACATGAAGATGAAACCAGGAGATGTCCTTACTGGATCATCAGAGCTGAACAGGTGATGGAGAAACAGGTTTACCTTTTAGGTGACATGAATGAGTTGAAGGGAAGTTATGAACTGTTTCTGAGAGACAAATAACACCAGGATCCTTTGTTAGGTAGCTGACAGCTGGTAACTGTGCAGGGGCGGGTCTAGCAAAGTGTTGCCAGGGGGGCATGTAGGGCATTAACAGGGAAAGGGGGCACAAAGAAATACTTTTCTTTCTTATTCTCATTTAAAATGTCTCGCTTTTAAAAAATAATTATCTGAATCTTACAACAAACGATTGATAGATTGATGCATATATACCATCAAAACAGTGTACATCACTGTCACAACAGTGTTTGTTTTCATTCAAAGGCTTTATGATTTTTCCTATAATGGTGGGCCAGTCTCTAGTCAAAATGCCCGGGCCAATTTTCCCAGTCCCAGTCCAGCCCTGTATGCAGCTCATCTGCAGTCTGGTGTTGCCTACATCTTCCTATTCAGAAGGCAGAATTTCTGAGTTCTGAGTACAATCGAAAGCACCACGACTGCAGTTTTTGTGTTGGATGTAAAAGGCGCACATGACTCTGTGACGTAGGCTAGAATCATGGCAGCAGTCCATGACGGTCCAGGCGTGGGATTTCTCTCGTGGAAATATGCATTATACATTGTATTTTCCCTTCTATTGGTAGGTGGCACAGTGCACTTGTGGCAAGTAAGCAAGCTAGAAGACTGGCAAAGTTATGGAAGAAACACATTAACAAGAGAACTCTGAGTAAAACCAAAGTTACTTTCCCTAGTAACTAGTTACTTTGAAAGTAACGAGTAACTTGAAGTAACTGAGTTACTTTTGAGAGAAGTAACTAGTAATGTAACTAAGTTACTATTTTAAAGTAACTTACCCAACACTGGTAATGAGTCATCTTGAATTAAATTACTGATGATAATTTGACAGAATATATCATCACCCTTTTGCTAACTTGTGTTGTGAAAAAAAAATGTCTATACCATCTGCAACTTGTGTTCTTATTTAGAAAGACTAACATGTCTTCTGAGTTTCGGATATAGGCTTAGGCTACGTCCACATGGGTATGGACGAGTAAAACAGAGATTTGCTCACGCAACGTCAAAGGTGCGCACCATTTTTGACGTCATGCTGTGTGCCAAGTTATTGTTTACACAAGATGAATTTCTACAATGGGAGATAGAGACAAAATACTGTTGCTGTTAATCTAACTATCTGCAGTTTTTCAATGCTTACATTAACACACAGTTACTTACATTTACAAAGACAGAGGCTGTCAGAGTGAACTTCTAAATTCAGCACAGACACTCTGACAACTCAAATCCCAACCTTGGTTTTGAATAAATTTCTTAAAAAAAAAAAAAAAAAAAAATTAAATTTATCTATGTTGTATGCATTTTTTAAAATTGTTTTTTTTTTTCTTGCAGCTGCTCTATTCCCATGTTGTTGCAGCGTTTTAATGACTAACCTCATATTGTGAATGAATTATCTTAGTTGTTCACCTGACTGAAGTTTGGTCCGTTTACAGCGTCCTGCCATGTGATTGTATTTGTCCCTAACCATCGGAAAACCTTATGTTAACTTTTATTGAGTGGAAAAAAGTTAGCATTCATCCTCTAGCTTCACTGTGTTTATGTTATGCTAACATAGCTGTGTTGCAAGAGATCATGTAGCACATCATTATATAACAGCTAGTCCAACTTCAGTAACCCTACAAACATCACTGCTGTTTATTTTTTCTTGTTTTCATTTATGTTGGAAGTGATAGCAGATTTTTTCTGAAATCTCTCAGTCAGAACATGGTATGTCATGTTTAGGTGGAAACTAGTGAGGGAATTTCCTGCTAACTTCTAATGCCATTAAATGGAATCAATTCTGTTTTCATGAATGCCTGGATGTTAAACTTGATCGTTACACCTGGTAAAGCAGCAACACTGATCATTTTATTAAAGACAAAAGAATTTAGAGAGTTTTTAACTCTCAGTGATGCCGCAGTGTTCGTTTGACTTTGGGAACTGCAGCAGGGTTTGGACCCGGATTACTCTGCGAGGCTCCTGACTACAGTAGTTGTAAAGATCAAGCAGTGTGGCTTCGTAGCTTACCAAAGTCGTACTAAAATATTTTTTGACACATTTTTGAGTGCCATATACCACGTAAAATGGGTTCAAGGTCAGTAGCACAACGAGAATTCATACATAAGACGCACTGTCGATTTTTGAGAAAATTAAAGGATTTTAAGAGCGCCTTATAGTACGAAAATACGTTATAATTGCAAAACATTCCTTCAGCTCATCATTTTTATTACCACTTACATTTCAACCTTTTGTTGCCCTCATGCCAACTTGGCATGTGTTGTTGCTATCATATTTGGAATGACCATGTTTTTTCTTAAAATTATATATTTTCTCAGTTTAAACACTTCTAATGTGACTAAAACATCTGCAAATGCATTCTCTTTTTATTTACATTTTACATCGCTATCTCAAATCCTAATTTTAAACATTAATCCATCAACCCAGATGATCTGTTAGGGTTAGGACTGCAGGTTTATTTTCATTTTTAACTACATCTGAAGAATGACTGTTTTACTGAATGTGATATTAATCTTTTGAAATTCTTTACAGTATGCCTGAGGGGCAATGGGTAAACCGCTCCGTATTCATCCTCTGTGCCAGAGAAGATTGCTGAATGAAATTTGTGTGCAGTCATCAGACCTTGGTCTTACTATTATTCTGCATTCAAACTCATGCTATTGAGGGAGAACATAAAACTTACTGTATTGAAAACTGAAGTTGCATTTAAGTGCTTTAAGGTGGTTGCATTGATTATAACTATAGATGCAAACTTAAAAAAGGGTTGAAACATGCAACATCCAAATGTCTTGTGAGAAAACATTCCCTTTCATTTCTTTTCACATACCTTTAAAGCCCTTAAATGACTTTCTCCTTTAATCTTTCCAAACTTGTATACAGTTGAAAAGAAATACACCAAAAAGTAGGGCAAATGCTGAAATGAAAATAGGTCATTACAAGGAAAAAACAAAAAATCAACAGCTTGCATGCCGCAGGACTGCAGTTGTACCTATTTATTAAAAATTACAAATGGCATTGCCATAGGCATACTCTTAATCTTCTTTTGTCACATAAAACATGTTGAAATTGTGCAAATGTTTTTCTGACCATAAATCTTTACTTTATAACTGATATGTACCCTTTTAAGTTGTGGTCTCTAGAGCTGCAGTATGTTTCTGTAAAACATATGGCACTTCTACAGCTACTGGTTTCGTACTTGGCAACGGGGACTTGGCCTTGCAACTTCTGATTGGTTGAAGTGATGTGAACGTGGCATTGTTACTGTAATCCTATTGGCTAAAACAATTTAAAAACAGCTGTCAATCATGAAAATTGGCTAAAAGAAACCAAAGTGACAGATTTTAAAGAGGTGCAGTCTTACACGCCTCTCTGCAGCTTCCCTCCAGGCTGCAGTTAAACCTTTACTTAAAAAGCCATCCCTAGACCCGGCTGTCTTAGCTAATTACTGTATAGGCCAGTCTCCAACGTTCCTTTGATTTCAAAAATCCTTGAAAGAGTAGTTGTCAAACAGCTAACAGATCATCTGCAGAGGAATGGCTTATTTGAAGAGTTTCAGTCAGGTTTCAGATCTCATCACAGCACAGAAACAGCTTTAGTGAAGGTTACAAATGATCTTCTTATGGCCTCTGACAGTGGACTCATCTCTGTGCTTGTCCTGCTAGACCAAAACTTGGATGGCTGCTAACTTTCTGCTTCTTAATTCAGATAAAACTGAGGTTATTGTATTCTGTCCTGAAAAATCTGAGAAATATGGTATCTAACCAGATTCTTACTCTGGATGGCATTACCTTGGCCTCCAGCAACACTGTGAGGAACCTTGGAGTCATTTTTGACCAGGATATGTCCTTCAATGCACATATTGAACAAATATGTAAGACTGCTTTCTTCCATTTGCGCAACATTTCTAAAATTAGAAATATCCTGTCTCAGAGTGATGCTGAAAAACTAGTTCATGCATTTATTACTTCCAGGCTGGGCTACTGTAATTCATTATTATCAGGATGTCCTAAAACCTCCCTGAAAAGCCTTCAGTTAATCCAAAATGCTGCAGCAAGAGTACTGACAGGGACTAGAAAGAGAGAGCATAATTCTCCTGTATTGGCTTCCCTTCATTGGCTTCCTGTTAAATCCAGAATTGCGTTCAAAATCCTGCTCCTCACATACAAGGTCTTAAATAATCAGGCCCCATCTTAATGGCTGTGTAATACCATATCACCCTATTAGAGCACTTGCTCTTGCACTGCAGGCTTACTTATTGTTCCTAGGGTATTTAAAAGTAGAATGGGAGGGAGAGCCTTCAGTTTTCAGGCCCCTCTTCTGTGGAACCAGCTTCCAGTTTGGATTCGGGAGACAGACACTATCTCTACTTTTAAGATTAGGCTTAAAACTTTCCTTTTTGCTAAAGCATATAGTTAGGGCTGGATCAGGTGACTCTGAATCCTCCCTTAGTTATGCTGCAATAGGCATAGGCTGCTGGGTGATTCCCATGATGCATTGAGTTTTTCATTTCCAGTCACCGTTGTCACTCACTATTTGTTAATAGACCTTTCCCTTCTTTGAACTGTACCTGTGATTAATCTCTGGCTCTCTTCCACAGCATGTCTTTATCCTGTTTTCCTTCTCTCACCCCAACCAGTTGCAGCAGATGGCCGCCCCTTCCTGAGCCTGGTTCTGCCGGAGGTTTCTTCCTGTTAAAAGGGAGTTTTTCCTTCCCACTGTCGCCAAAGTGCTTGCTCATAGGGGGTCATATGATTGTTGGGTTTTTCTCTGTATCTATTATTGTACGATCTACTGTACAATATAAATCGCCTTAAGGTGAATGTTGTTGTGATTTTGGCGATAAATAAAATAAAATTGAATTGAATTGAATTAAAGAGCCATAGGCCAATTAAACGCTCCATGTGCACAGCAGAAAAGGCCCATTGCCATGTGAATGTGTGGTTAACTCTTCAAAAATATTAAAAAACAAGCATTTTTAGGCTTGTTAATAAAATTAAATGTCAGAGATTTACAGTTAACAGTCAGGTGAATAAACAACACTGAGACACTTGATACTGATAGCGTGCGGCACGGGTGAATCTCAGACAGAGAGACACCACGAACTGCAGTATTCGTTTATTTTTATAGGTTACATCGTCAATATGCAAATATAATCACATTTCCTGTTACGCAGGTCCTGATGCTGTCTGCGTGTAAGCTGTGTGTGTGTGTGTGTGTCAATTTCTAAGAATAATGTAATGCAAGTCAACTTCTGCGGATGTGTATTTCTGTACTGGTCTCTTGCGGTAAATGAACACAGAGTCACAGGGTCAGCTTCCTGTTTCTACAGAAAACTGTGTCTGGTGAAATATGTGTAACATAACATTTGAAGCATAATCAAATAAATAAATAAAAACTCCCTAACATCCCTCCCTGTTGTTACCGTATTTCACCACTTCAATCATACTTTATTATCAGCTAACAATCACTTGCTTATAACATTTTCAATTGTAGCATCATTCAGTATGTGTGAGTGTGTGTGTTCCTAAATCCTAAATCCTAAATACTAAATCCTCTTCGTCCGGTTCATCTTCTTGTGGCAGTCCAACATAGGTGATTACTGTGGCAGCCAGGTCAGCCAGTCCTCTGTGTTCGTGACATAGTCTTGTTGCTGTGCATTACTCAGTTGTCGTAACTTCTCCAGGGCGGTGGTCATGGTCAAGGAATGCACATTATCAGGAATATAGGTGCAGCAAGTGGTGTTGAATAAGACACAGAGGCCCCCTCTCTCAGCGAGAATCATGTCCAGGGCGACTCTGTGTTGCATGACCACTATTCTGATCGCGTCGATTTCCTCATTCTGAGCCTTGTTTATCCTTGTTGAGCTGTTCAGGAAAAGTCCAAATCGGTAGTCGAGAGTCTCAATTCTTAGCATGTTTTTTCCATTTCCGACCCATGGGAACAGTGAGTGCAGGACCTTCTGTCTGGTGGTCCACAACTTGAACTCCGCTGGTACATCACTGCCCCAGATTGGATCATGAGGTTGCACGTCATCAGTGCTCCTCTTGCGTCTTGGTTGGTCCTGATGGAATATTCTGAATGTGTGGTCTGACACCAGAGTCCGGTGCTGTTGGGTGGGATGGTGAAATATGTCTTTGAGCCACATGCCCAAGCTGTACCCTGCACCCAATATGTGCTATTCAGGAAGCTTATCTGTGCCTTTCTGTCCTGCGGCATCCGGAAAGTCTGGGAGCAGTTTTGGTTCATCCCCAGCTTTCTGTTGCCGTATGCGAAGGTGAAACACATTGGATGTTGTATTCCTGGTTCCCTCCTGACGTTGAAAGATTTTCCCTTGTCATTGGTTGCATTCAGGTGTACCCAGTATCGGTCATCACAGCTGTAGTTCCAGTCTGAGACCTCTGGTGTACAAAACACTACCTCATTAGTTGTATAGTTGATCAGTGTTCCATTACACCGTCGCAGGTCGGTTTTTGTGACTTGTCTTTTTAACTCAACCTTGAAGGAGAAGATGTCTTCGGGGGAACATGTTCCGCTGGTGGCTTTGTAGAATATACATAGGGCTTCAGAAAGGCTGGGTGATTTTCCATATAGGGTGGCTTGCATTGCTGTTGTTGGGAGGTGAGAACAGACGTAGCAGCCAGTGCGGTTGTCTTCTGTATGTACTCGGTTGTAGACGTACCGGTACCAGGCATTGTTCAGCCAGGGGTGGTTGTGCTCTTTGTCCATATCCTTTAGGTGTAAGTTGTCATATGACCATTTCTTCTGCAGGTGATGCTGTGGGTCCTCGTCTGTCCAGGTGAGTATGAGTAGGCTCACTAGGAGCGCAATGCCAGCCACTATGAGGACAAGGTTCTTCATGATGACCAGGCACACCCGGGCTCCAGGTGAGTAGACCACTGGCGAGAAGACAAAAGGGTGGGATATACCCAAACAGCCCTTTCCTCCACCAGGAGAACACCTAGGAGTCGGGGGAACCGGCGTCTATGCTTGTGTTGTCACTCACTTTTTTGCAGTGGCTTTGGTGGATCCAAGATGGTCTTTCTGCTATTTTGCAGGCAGTCGGTGTGGTGGGCCTGATATGGGCCTTCCCACCTTGGTGAACTCCAATTCTTTCTCTGGAGTACTTTGATCAGGATCCAATCACCTGGTTGCAACCTGCAAGATACTGGAGAGATATTACTCGGCAGTTTATTGTTTAGCACAATCTCTTTATTCTCAAATAATTTAGTCATCCACTCTGCTAGGGTGGTTTCTCTTATAGACTTATTAATAGGCTCACTAGTGAGAGGCAGTGGAAAAAAGGTCTCCCGTGAAGTGCTTAGGGAGGATATCTGACATTCCCCCCTTTCGACACACGTGTTAATCCGTGTGTCGCTAATGCTGTTGTCTTGTGTAGGGATTTTGGCAATATTGGTTTGCCATTACAGGTCAGTAAGTCATTGTGTAGTTCTTTCTGTTCGTCTTTAAGTACATCAAGTGGTATCAGCTGTGAAGTTTCAGACATTAAAGTTTGTATTGGTTGCTGTGCGGCCTTCTTCGCGGCTTGGTCTGCGAAGTTATTGCCTTCAGTAATTTCTGAATTATCTTTTTTGGTGTGCAACGCATATTGACTGTCAGTGTGAATATTTATATTTCTCGACCTTTGCGCAGCATGCACGTATGACAGCCGTTAGTTCCGCACTCTGTGCTGAAAAAGAGGAAGTAAGAGCTTTCGCTTCTAAAACAATGTCTACAAAAGTAGGCTGCAGTGTACTAAAAATGTCTGGTCGGGGTTTCATTTTTTTAGTTAGCTTCTGCATACAGCTGTGTTTGGCAACATCTGCTTCCGCAGGAAGGAGAGTGCTTGTCACAGTCAGGCAAAGCTAAAACTGTGCTTGTTTGCAGGGCAAGTTTTAAGTCAATAAATGCTTTATCTGCCTCTGGTGTCCATTCTATTTCATCTTTCAGAGCTAAGTGTTTGCCATAGATCAGGTTTCGCAAAGGTTGGGCCAGCAGTGCATATTCAGGTATCCAACATCTGCAAAAGTTGCAGAGACCTAAATAACTCATCATTTGTTGTTTGGTGACAGGTTTAGGAGCGTTTTGTACAGCTACTTTTCTGCTGTCTAACAGCTGTCTGCCTTGTCCTGTCAGTCTGTAGCCAAGGTACGTTACTTCTTGGCTCCACAATTGCAATTTATGCTGTGAGACTTTATGGCCTTGCTCTGCTAGATGTTGCAAAACTGTCAGTGTGTTTGCTACGCAATTAGTCTGTGTGTAGCCTGTAATCAAAATATCATCAACGTATAGCAGGAATTTACCTGGGGCAGGAAGCGTGCAAAATGATATGGATTTTCTCAGAGCTTCTGCATAAAGAGTGGGGCTATTCTGGAATCCCTGAGGCAACCTTGTATAGGTAAACTTCTGGTTGTCAAAAGTGAATCCAAATAGCTTTTGTGAGTCAAAATGTAGTGGTATAGAAAAGAAAGCATTGGATAGGTCTATCACAGAAAACCACTGTTCCTTTGGTGTTACTTGATTTAAAATGGTGTGTGGATTTGCCACCACAGGTGGGGTTTGTTCTGTTATACACGTCCGTGTTTCCATTGCTCTTTGCTTCTTCGTCTTTGTTTTTTTTTGTTCATTACGTTTTCACTTGAGGCATTCCTAGATACCTTCTAGTTTTTCAAAGAATTCACACATTTCACACATCTTACATATTTCAACTTTGAAGTTAAAGTTTTCTTATTTTTATCTCTCTCTATATATATATTTAAACTTGGAATTGCTCACAGTTTACAGCTCTAAAACTGGGCATTTGTAAATCATGTACGTGAATTTGCATATGTTGCTTTTGCAGTGTTTCAGACTCCTGCACAATTCTCCGCTTAAGCAGTCAGTTTTCTTTCCCAAATTTGCTAACCCAAATTTTAAGTTCCCACCTTATTAACAGCAATCCTTGTCCTCAGACACAAGTTAGGGCCCACTTGTCAGGTTTATGGAGACATGGCGCTGTGAACAATTCAACCAGAAACTTGCTTTGACATGTCCAGTCATGTTAACCTATAGGTTTCTTCCGACCGCTGCACCTGGAGAATTGGTCCAGGTCTGTTTTGCTCCTGAAGAAACACAACTAAGACATTTTCATTATTATCCAGAGTACTTAAACTACCCGTTTCCTTCTCTCTGGTCAGAAATACCAACTCATGTTATGTGTATGAGTGTAAGCAGGTCTTTATTACTTTTCCTATGCATGTTAATGTTCAGTGAGTGTAAGCTGCTTCCTTCATTGCCTCTGTATGTTATTATCAGGTTTAATTCATGCATCTTTTCACTGATTTCTTAATTCAAAACCATCTCACTTCTGATTTTTTCCAAAAATAATTTCACATGTAACAATTTGTGTATGTGTGTTTCCTATTCATTGATAGACAGCTCCCTGTGCTGTCCTCTATGCAGCTTCTGCTCTAAAAACAAATAAATAAAAATGTTTAATTCGCTCATTAGCTTAGTAGTGTCCACATATTTAAATCAGCTTCTCAATCTTGTAGCTTTAGCTGTCATATACATGGTTTAGCATATTGGTTGTTATTATAGATGTGCTCTATATCTCAGCAATATAGGTCTTCAAACATGTCAAGTAGTGCCTCTATGCACTTAAGTAGTTTGGATATTTTCTTTATTTTCTTCATCTCATATGTCATTATACTGAGTTTGAGCAAACCTTAAGCTTGATGCAGACTACATCATAACAATTGTCCATCTCACATCATACTGACAAGGATACTTCTTGTCATTAATATTATATTTTTATTAATATTATCATCTTTTTCTTTCCATATAATAACAACAGTATATTACAACATTTTATCAGTGTATATCACTATACTACTACTGAGCCAATTTAATAGTTTGGATCATCTTACTCAGCAAACAGATAATTTAGAATTCATCCAATCTGTACAAATTGTTTTTTCTCTGAACAGGTTTGTGCCTACTTTTTAGACTAGTCTTCTGTTTGCCTCATCTCAGATCCAGTCTTCAGTCACATTCATTCTCTCTGTTGCATGTTGAACCAAGCAGGTTATCATTATATTTATTTTTATATTTTATTTTGTATCCATCAAGGGCTTCGGGTGGGCTGCAGTTCCACCCTCTCCCAAGCTGGAGACATTTACCTTTTCACACACTTTCCTTGGCTGAACAATGACACAGCCTTAATCTACCTTATGCATCTCTCTTTTTTATAGAAAAGGTTTTCATGTGAATGATTTCCTTTTATTTATTTTATACAATCTGGGCATGATCGTCATGCCAACTATATTTCATTGTTTAGTTCTGTTTGTAAGGTTCCTCTTAAAATAGTTACTGCAGAGGGACTGCACTTCCCCTCTCACGCAGGACAATTTAGTTTCTTTGGATTTCTCCACCTATCTGCACTTATTTTGGCCGGTGCCGGGATTTTTTGTCTAACCAATGTTCATCTGCCGTGAGTTTAGTTTCGTTATTACCCATTTGGTTTCGTTTTGTAGAAGATTTGTTTACAAGGTATTTTATTGAGTTAAATATACAGACAGACCCGTGAAGCTGTCACTGGCACGAAGAATGAGATAAGTTATCAACAACAGGCTTCTACTTTCAAGCTATTCTTGAAAGCGGTTGTCGATTTTACGTGATGACGCACAACTTCTTCCTCATTCAGCCAGTACGTGAGCTATCAACGGTAAACAATTCAGTGGAGTAGTTCAGCCACCTTAATGTGCTGTTAAATCAACTTACTCCACCAACAAAACAGTAAAAACAGTTTATGCGCGCAATTTCTATCCCATGTTAGTTGACACTTTCCGTACACTTATTCACCTTCTAGTAAATGTAGACTTCCAGCTTTTTTTAACTGCGAAACGAGTGTCTATTACACTGCCAGTTTCGTCTTACAAGCGAGTCTGAAAACTGCCAGTCCCCGTAGGACGAGTTTTATTTACCTTCTAGGAAATTTAGACTTCCAGCTTTTTTTTAACTGCGAAACGAGTGTCTATTACACTGCCAGTTTCGTCTTACAAGCGAGTCTGAAAACTGCCAGTCCCCGTAGGACGAGTTTTCTTGGAACAGTGTCACTCTAAACAACGATAATTTTACGCAAGGTGTGTCAAATGTGGAATAATCACCTGGCTTCGCTGTTGCCGGTTTGTCGGGCGTCCCCCTTCAAGCCCCACCGCCGTGGGCCTGTATAAACGTTGGCCAGGACCCGAATTTAACGTCCCTGGACTTTCAACCCTTCCTGGAGGGTGCTCTGCAGAGACTTCAACGCAGGTTTGTCACGGCGTCGGGACTTGAGGAAGGATACCACTGTGAAATGGAGCATAATATTATTATTAATACCAGTCCATTAACGGCTTCGAAGGACCAATTAAATGTCAGAGATTTACAGTTAACAAACAGTCAGGTGAATAAACAACACTGAGACACTTGATACTGATAACGTGCGGCACGGGTGAATCTCAGACAGAGAGACACCACGAACTGCAGTATTAGTTTATTTTTATAGGTTACATCGTCAATATGCAAATATAATCACATTTCCTGTTACGCAGGTCCTGATGCTGTCTGCGTGTAAGCTGTGTGTGTGTGTGTGTGTGTCAATTTCTAAGAATAATATAACGCAAGTCAACTTCTGCGGATGTGTATTTCTGTACTGGTCTCTTGCGGTAAATGAACACAGAGTCACAGGGTCAGCTTCCTGTTTCTACAGAAAACTGTGTCTGGTGAAATATGTGTAACATAACATTTGAAGCATAATCAAATAAATCAATAAAAACTCCCTAACATTAAATAATTTCTGCTCTTTAATAACTAAAAAATTCAACTGACATGGTGTCCAATATGTGCCAAAATTGGACATTTTTGTACAATGTCTGGGTATTTATGCATTGACAGTGCTGTAATTTTTCCCTTTTTCGCTATAGAAACATAAATCTTTGCACAAATGATGTTTATATGTTGGTTACTGAATTTCTGGAATAAAATGTGAACTGAAGCATATTTTTTAAAGATTAATATGCTAAAAAAACGAATCAATAAATTAGGCAAGGAAAAAATGTCCTCCGTGAATCGCTACCTTATCGTGGTGAAGGGGTTTGTGTGTCCCAGGGATCCCAGGGGCTATGTTGTCCAGGGGCTTTTGCCCCCTGGTAGGGTCTCCCATGGCAAATTGGTCCTGGGTGAGGGACCATACAAAGAGCGATTCCGAAGACCCTAATGAGGAAAGCATCGAGGGAACAGTTTACCCTGCCTGGGATAGGGTTACCGGGGCGAACATCTGGTGACTGGGCCTTAGTCCATGGGACCCGGCCGGGCACAGCCCGAAAAGGGGACATGGGCCCATCCTCCCACAGGCCCACCACCCGCAGGAGGTGCCGTAGGGGTCGGGTGCATTATGTGCATTATGGCGGCGGCCAGGAGCGGAGGCCCTGGCGGACTGATCCCCGGCTACCAAGACTGGCAATTAGGACATGGAATGTCACCTATCTGTTGGGGAAAGAGCCTGAGTTAGTGCGTGAGGTTGAGAAGTACCGGCTAGATATAGTCGGGCTCAACTCTATGCATGGCTTGGGCTCTGGAACCAGTCTCCTGGAGAGTGGCTGGACTCTGTCTCAGTCTGAAGTTGCCCCTGGTGAGAGGTTTTGTAATCGTATCACTAGACCTGTGACCATATGTTCTGGACACTCGGATAACTGAGTGTCTAGGGGCTGAGCTGTTAACTGATCACCACCTGGTGGTGAGTTGAATCAGGTGGCGGGGGAGGACGCTGGACAGACCTGGTGCACCTAAACACGTAGTGAGGGTGTGCTGGGAATGGCTAGCAGAGCCCCCAGTCCGTGAGATCTTCAACGCACACCTCCAGCAGAGCTTCAACAGCATTCTGAGGGAGACTGGGGACATTGAGTCCGAATGGACCATGTTCAGCATCTCCATTGCCGAAGCTGCTGCATTGAGCTGCGGCCGCAAGGTGGTTGGTCCCTCTCATGGTGGAAACCCCGGAACCAAATGGTGGACACCAGAGGTGAAGGGAGCCACCAGGCTGAAGGAGTCCTATCGTCAGCTGCTGAAGCAAATATTCGGGTGTGGGAGGAGTTGGGAGAGGCCATGGAAAAAGACTTTCGGACTGCCTCGAAGAGATTCTGGCATACTGTCAGCTGTCTCAGGAGGGGAAAGCGGTGCTATACCTGCACTGTGTATAGTGCTGGCGGAGCGCTGCTGACTTCGACTGAGAAAATTGTCGGGCGGTGGAAGGAATACTTTGAAGACCTCCTTAATCCCACTGACACGTCTTCCGAGGAGGAAGCAGAGTCTGGGGATGACCCGCCAATTTCCGGGGGCGAGGTTACTGAGGCAGTTAAACAACTCCTTGGTGGCAGAGCCCCTGGTGTGGATGAGATCCGCCCCGAGTTCCTGAAGGCTCTAGACGTTGTAGGGCTGTCCTGGTTGACACGCCTCTACAATGTTGTGTGGAAATCAGGGGCAGTACCCCTGGAGTGGCAGACCGTGGTGGTGGTCCCCCTTTTTAAGAAGGGGGACCGGAGGGTGTGTTCCAACTACAGGGGAATCACACTCCTCAGCCTCCCTGGAAAAGTCTATGCCAGGGTGCTGGAAAGGAGAGTTCGTCCAGTAGTCAAAGCTCAGATACTGGAGGAACAATGCCGTTTTTGTCCTGGTCACGGAACACTGGACCAGCTCTTTATCCTCTCAAGGATACTTGAGCACGCATGGGAGTTTGCCCAACCAGTCTTCACTTGGAGAAGGCATTCGACCGTGTCCCTCGGGGGGTCCTGTGGGGGGTGCTATGGGAGTATGGGGTATCTGGCCCATCGCTACGGGCCATTCGATCCCTATACAACCGTTGCAAGAGCTTGGTTCGCATTGCCGGCAATAAGTCGGACTGGTTCCCGGTGGGTGATAGGGTCTGCCAGGGCTGCCCTTTGTCATCGATTCTGTTCATAATTTTTATGGACAGGAATTTTAAGTGCAGCCAAGTGGCGGAGGGCTTTCACTTGGGCAGCCTCAGAATCTCATCTCTGCTTTTCGTGGATGATGTGGTTCTGTTGGCTTCATCGGGTGATGGCCTCCAGCTCTCACTGGAACGGTTCGCAGCCGAGTGTGAAGCAGCGGGAATGAGGATCAGCACCTCCAAATCTGAGGCCATGGTTCTCAGCCGGAAAAGGGTGGAGTGCCCACTCCGGGTCGGGGATGAGTTCCTGCCCCAAGTGGAAGAGTTCAAGTATCTTGGGGTCTTGTTCGCGAGTGATGGGAGAAGGGAGCCGGAAATTGACAGACTATGATGCGGATGCTGCACTGGTCCGTCGTGGTGAAGAGAGAGCTGAGCGTAAAAGCGAAACTCTCAATTTACCGGTCGATCTACGATCTATCCCTACCCTCACCTATGGCCACAAGCTGTGGATAGTGACCAAAAGAACGAGATTGCGGATACAAGCGGCAGAAATGAGCTTCCTGCAAAGGGTGGCTGGCCTCTCAATGTGGAGGAGCAGTGGCTCTACTCTGAGCCCCTCCCGGATGACTGAACTTCTCACCCTATCTCTAAGGGAAAGGAGCTTGTTGAGGTGGATGCTTCCTAGGCGCCTCCTGGGTGAGGTGTTCCGGCCATGTCCCACCGGGAGGAGGCCCCGGGGCAGACCCAGGACACGCTGGAGAGATTATATCTCTCGGCTGGCCTGGGAACACCTTGGTGTTCCCCCAGATAAGCTAGAGGAGGTGGCTTGGGAGAGGGAGGTCTGGGCCTCTTTGCTTAGGCTGCTGCCCCTGCGACCCAGCCCTGTATACACAGGGTTTGTAATTGCAGAGAAATACTTAATTAATTTTGGGCATTTCATTTTCAAGCAGGAAGCTCAGAAACCCCTTTTCCACCTTTCCAGGTTAAGGATTACAGTTTGAAACACCATTACAAGATAACACTCAGAGAAATACAAGAATTTAGCTTATGCAATGTGGAAATCTAACCCTTTGCTAGCCAACCTGCATAAACTATATTTGTATTTGTCTTCTCATTGAGAACAAGGTTGCTTGATGAGACTGAGATCTGGGAATTTTGGTGATTGAATTGACAGTATGTGATCTTTATCATGTTCTTCAAGCATTTCTTGGGCATTTTTGTGGTGTGGCTAAGATCTGCACTTCATGGTGGAAACAGTTGCTTCCATCATGAAGTGCAGATGCCAGTGATTGTGCTTGGTTTACATCAATGTTTAGCCATGAGTACATGTCAAAAGTATGTTATGTATAAATTGCAGTATCTATGGTAACCCAGAGGATATATTTGTATTTTAGTAGCATGATTTGCATTACCTACTTTACCTGTGAGTGGTTTAATGATGCTACTACAGGGAGTGCAGAATTATTAGGCAAGTTGTATTTTTGAGGAATAATTTTATTATTGAACAACAACCATGTTCTCAATGAACCCAAAAAACTCATTAATATCAAAGCTGAATGTTTTTGGAAGTAGTTTTTAGTTTGTGTTTAGTTTTAGCTATTTTAGGGGGATATCTGTGTGTGCAGGTGACTATTACTGTGCATAATTATTAGGCAACTTAACAAAAAACAAATATATATCCATTTCAATTATTTATTTTTACCAGTGAAACCAATATAACATCTCCACATTCACAAATATACATTTCTGACATTCAAAAACAAAACAAAAACAAATCAGCGACTAATATAGTCACCTTTCTTTGCAAGGACACTCAAAAGCCTGCCATCCATGGATTCTGTCAGTGTTTTGATCTGTTCACCATCAACATTGCGTGCAGCAGCAACCACAGCCTCCCAGACACTGTTCAGAGAGGTGTACTGTTTTCCCTCCTTGTAAATCTCACATTTGATGATGGACCACAGGTTCTCAATGGGGTTCAGATCAGGTGAACAAGGTGGCCATGTCATTAGTTTTTCTTCTTTTATACTCTTTCTTGCCAGCCATGCTGTGGAGTACTTGGACGCGTGTGATGGAGCATTGTCCTGCATGAAAATCATGTTTTTCTTGAAGGATGCAGACTTCTTCCTGTACCACTGCTTGAAGAAGGTGTCTTCCAGAAACTGGCAGTAGGACTGGGAGTTGAGCTTGACTCCATCCTCAACCCGAAAAGGCCCCACAAGCTCATCTTTGATGATACCAGCCCAAACCAGTACTCCACCTCCACCTTGCTGGCGTCTGAGTCGAACTGGAGCTCTCTGCCCTTTACCAATCCAGCCACGGGCCCATCCATCTGGCCCATCAAGACTCACTCTCATTTCATCAGTCCATAAAACCTTAGAAAAATCAGTCTTGAGATATTTCTTGGCCCAGTCTTGACGTTTCAGCTTGTGTGTCTTGTTCAGTGGTGGTCGTCTTTCAGCCTTTCTTACCTTGGCCATGTCTCTGAGTATTGCACACCTTGTGCTTTTGGGCACTCCAGTGATGTTGCAGCTCTGAAATATGGCCAAACTGGTGGCAAGTGGCATCTTGGCAGCTGCACGCTTGACTTTTCTCAGTTCATGGGCAATTATTTTGCGCCTTGGTTTTTCCACATGCTTCTTGCGACCCTGTTGACTATTTTGAATGAAACGCTTAATTGCGAGATCTGCAAAGGGTGGTGCGCTCGGCAGAACGCATCATTCAATCAGAGCTCCCTGACCTGCTGTCCATCTACACCAAGCGGTGCAAGTCCAAAGCTAGGAAGATTATGATGGACCTCTCCCATCCCAACAATGGACTCTTCTCACTGTTGAGGTCTGGGAAGCGCTTCCGCTCCCTTAAGGCCAAAACAGAGAGAATGAAGAGGAGCTTCTTCCCCCAGGCTATTCGGGGCCTGAACCAGGTGTAGGACTGGACTCTCCCAACACGTCACTATAAGACTGGACTCTCACACACGTCACCACACGCACCACCACACATTTCCTATAATCCTATAATTCCTATAATTTATAATCCTTATCTTTATAATCTCTTCTGCTATTTGCACATTCTTTACTGTAAATTCCTAAGTTAATTTGTAAATTTTTGTAGTAAATTGTAAATATTGTAAAACTTTTCTTCTGTCATTTAATGGTTGGGCATTGTACAGCTACAAGCATTTCACCCCCATGTCATACTGTGTATGGTTGTGTGTGTGTGACAAATAAAATTTGAATTTGAATTTGTTCGATGATCACGCTTCAGAAGCTTTGCAATTTTGAGACTGCTGCATCCCTCTGCAAGATATCTCACTATTTTTTACTTTTCTGAGCCTGTCAAATCCTTCTTTTGACCCATTTTGCCAAAGGAAAGGACGTTGCCTAATAATTATGCACACCTGATATAGGGTGTTGATGTCATTAGACCACACCCCTTCTCATTACAGAGATGCACATCACCTAATATGCTTAATTGGTAGTAGGCTTTCAAGCCTATAAAGCTTGGAGTAAGACAACATGCATGAAGAGGATGATGTGGACAAAATACTCATTTGCCTAATAATTCTGCACTCCCTGTATTCTTTTCTTTAGGTTAACAGTATCATGATCAGGGAAAAGTGCACTGATTATTCTCGGTGCGCTTGTGTAGCATGCTGGCTAGACCCAAACGTGGCAAAGGCTAGCGATGGGTTGGAGGAGGCACGCAGTTACTTTAGAAACATCCGGTGTGCAGATTGCAGCTTCGGAACCAGTGTTACAAGGAATGAGAAAGTGTACAAAGTGAAGCAACACTTACGGCCCTTGAGGCAAGCGGAGGCTGACACAGGCAAGGGTTTTGGTGCTCTTTACATGAGAGGAACGATGTCTGAGAGGACAACAGGTGGATGGGTCTCCCTTTTCAACCCCAGCCCCGTGGTCATCAATTATATTAGAAAGCTGCCAAGATAGACAGCATGGCCGCATGGTGGCACTCTTGCTTCACAGCAGGAAGGCCCTGAGTTGGACTCCACCAATGTGCCAGGGGAACTTCCTATGTGGCATGCATGTTGTCCCTCTGTTTGCTTTGGTCCAAAGACAATTTCGTGGGTTTATGGTAATTGATGATTCTAAATTGCCCAGTGCTGTGAATAGTTTTCTGTCTGTCTTAGCCCTGTGACAGACGGGCCATATAAACACTTCCAAACAACAGTGTTTAAGCTAGGTGTTAGATACCAGTGCAATCATAAGAAGCTGAGACCAGCATATATTTTTGATATATCAAAGTGGGATCAAAAACAACCCTTTTTAGTTTGACTGCAAAATAAAAACAGTTGGCACTTATACTGTAGCTGTACATTTCATTACCTCATGTAAGCAAGAGAAAATCCTTAAAATTGAGCAGTGCCTACATCATACTTTCTAGGATTTCACAAGTTGTGCCTTATATACAAACAAACATTCCAACTCTTTGCAACTCTACATAGCCTATAGGTCAGTGCTTAACTGCGTGTTTTTTTGGCACTTCTATGGAATTCAGCTGCACTCTACATGCACAGGGGAACAATAGTAGATATAATATTGATGGTTCAGAGATAAATACATGGTTGGCAGTGCTAGGTCCAAAACGGAAATGTTAACAGACAGTGCAGTTAAGACACACAGCCTCAAAACTCTGTTATAGGAGCATGGAAGAGACATAGTGTTGCATATCAATAAGGGCATCAGTAATGCAATATTTTAAGCACAGATTGTAAAATGTTTGGCTGTCTCTTTCTACAAGTCTACCTCTACCTCACTTTATCTTATTTTACAGCTGCTGTCAGCTGTCTTGATGTAGGTACGCAACCACCTTGTGAAAAAATAAAGCAGACACTTCTTATAATGAGACAGAATAGAAAGCATCAACCAAGCTCACCTTGGCACCCAAACTTCAAGCTTTATTTTATCCACTATAGACACAGTAGTGCACCTGACATCCAGCTTAATCAGTCTATGTCTGTATTTCATGCCTTTAAATTTTTATGAGTCTCGCTGAGACTGTTAGATGGCAACAACAAGTTAGTTTGTAAAGTTGAACATACTAAATATTTGTGTGAAACTTAGTACAGTGCCCATTATTGACGATCTTATCTATCATGGTTTACTCTTAACCTGCCCCATATCAAAGCTAAAGGAGGCCAACTGGAACATCTGTTCAAGAAAACAGGACTTACCATACATAAAGAAATATATAATGAGCAGATTTTATTTTTTTATAAGGACTGCATTGTTTCAGCCAAATCCGCATACTATTCTGGTTTAATCAGTTCTAGTGAAGATAACTCAAGGTCTCTCTTTTCTTTGTTTAGTAAAATTACAAAACCTCCGGACTTATTCCCCTCTCGTATGTACTCTGCTGACTTTTGCAACTCTCTTATATCTTTTTTCACTCATAAAATCTGATATCGTACTTTCTGTTTTCCTCACTGTCACCACTGTTCTTTCCTCACACCACTTTTGATAGACTCACTAGACTGCAGACTTTGAACACCCCAATAGAGCTGCAATTTTGGAGATGCTCTGTCCCAGTTGTCTATCCATCACAATTTGGCCCTTATCAAAGTAACTCAAATCCTTATGTTTGGCCATTTTACCTGCTTCTAACACAACAAAAAAAATGGAAAAAATGTTCACTTGCTTCCCAATATATCCCACCCACTAGCAGGTGACATGGTGAAGAGATAACCAGTTTAATTCACTTCACCTGTCTTTGGTCATAATGTCATTGCTTGTCTGTTAATGTTTAAACCATTAATTGGTTGTTTGCAAGCCTGAGAATAAAAAATTCAACACAATAATTTTTGTATTATAAACACAGATTCCCAAATATTCACTTCTGTCTCCTCCACAGATAACTTGCTAATTAAAAGCAACATTGCAAGATTGTATTATATTGCCATCTGCAGACCATATGTCTGCATGTAATACCAAAACCATCCACAAATTGTTTATTTTTAATCAAATAAATATTTTCACTTCTGTAAACACTGCCAATAAGGAGTGTCACATCCTCATTCTCACTTTTGAAAAGGTCCATTACACATTGGTGTCCAAATATATTATTGTTAAACCATCATATCCCATTCCTAAAGGATTAACTGATTGTGAAATTATCTTTCAGACCAGTGGAAAAAAAAAAGTGATAAGAACATATATATTTGGGACAAGTCCAAGTACTTAAATGTTTGCATTAGCAGGTGGAAACCTGTCTGATTATTTTTAGGATGAATATGTAATATGGCAGTGGATTGGGAGGGGGGAGATTATTTTGCAGTGGATTTTGAATATCAGCCATGTGTATTGTCATGTAGTTCCAGATATCATGAGAAATGTTACATCTGGAAAACAAAAGGAGAATGGCTTGATAGTGTATGCTTGCAGACCTGTGAAAAAACTGCCCCTAGAGAAATGTGTCAGAGCAGTATCTCTAAGAAACGTAAACCAGCTGTCAAAACAGCTGTCAAAACAAGAAGAGATGTAGACACAGGCAACCAGCTAAAGGGAGAGGGCATCAGTAACACGTTTCAACAAAACACATATTCTGAGGCTAAACAATTATACCACTCATCCATAGTGACTCAGGAGAATGCTTGAAAAAAGAATTTGACGTGTTCACCTTACCATACAGCCAAACGTCCACTGAAAAATTTACATTTATCAAAATCTTCCCTAGTATCTGCAATAACAGGAAGGAGGAAGGCCTGTGGAATTACTTACATCATCAAGTGGGACAAATTTCCATCTGAGATTTTAGAAAAAAAAAAGTATCCTGGTGAAAAACTGCACCATTATATAGTATTATTAAAAAATGACTTCAAAAAGCCCTCTTGGTGTCACAGTCTGCGGAGGGCAGACCGTGTGTGGGAGTGTGAGGATCCAGGTGCAGACACAGACGAGGAGACAGTACTGAACTTGAAACGAAAAGCGAGCCTTTATTTGGGCTGATTAAGTTCAAGTTCAAAGTTTATTCGCCACATGCAGTGGCAGGTTGCCCTGCAGTGGAATGAACCCGCCCCCCGACCTTACACATACAACACAGACATCACATGGGGATACAATTTAGAGAACGGTTGCATTACAGAAAAAACACTGAAATGTACACTACAATGGGAAAGGTACAAGAGGAAAAAAAGAGACCTCTACTCATGCTGGGCTACAGGAGGACAGCATGAGAACAGGAAACAAAACAAACTCCTCTGCACAGAAAAGCACATAAATGTCCACAGTACAACATTATAGAGCACGTGACCAACAACAGGGTTGAGTAGGGGATAAGGAGTAATCCCAGGCAACACAGCAGCCATCCTGCCACTGCGCCGACTCTCCAGCACGGGCCCAGACCCGCCTCGTGTTCCCAGGAGGCAACAAGCATCGAAGGCATTGGAAGGGGAAGGGAAATGTGTGAGTGCTTATCAGTGTAAGTGTATGTGTGTCCATAGTTCAGCTGAGACAGTGTCCTTCGCCCTATCAGGCTAAGTAAACAGTCTGCTAGCCAATCCAGGTGGACTTGCATGGGATGGGAAGAATAGTCATCACACAGTTGTTATCAGGAGTTCGGCATTCAGCTGGCGCCATGGTGTCCGCATGTTGATGTTGTCAATTTTCTTTTTATGCGAGCAGCTCAGAAGAGAAGAATTTCAAGCTGTTCTTAACACTCCGACACTGGTCTCTCAATCTTCCGTTGGAGAGCCGCAAGCCTCCCCATGATGGTATCAAACTTCTGTTCCATGGTGTTATCATTCTTTTGATTCTGAGACCCCACAACTGCAGTGAGCCGTTCTGCGATGTGATCCAACTTTCGCTCAAAGGTCTCATTTTGAGCAGGCCTCTCTCTGATGTATCTCAACATACGCTCAATGGTGTTGTTTTGAGTCTTCACGGCAGCTGTAAGCGTCTCCAAGGTGTTAACCACACTGCGTTCATTGTGAGAGGTCACGCCTTGTCCCGTCGCTTCGATTCCAGCGGGCAGCTTTGGGGGGATTTGAACAGCCGGTTCCGCTCTCTTATTTCTCCGATAAGTCAGGGCCAAGCCAGGTCCAATCAGCAAGAACCCTGTTATCATGGTTCCGAATAGGTAGATATCTTCAGCGTCCTCGATCGACAGTCCCGCCAGGCACATGACCCTCCATTTCTGCCACCCATCCATCATGTATTCAGCAGGGAAAGTCCCTCAGGGCACTCGGGCTCTCCCAAGCCCAGACTCCTCGTTGAGAAAAGGGTGTCAATAGCATTCAGAGACCAGTTGATCAAATCCATAATTCTCTTTTAGTGCGACCGCCTTCGCCGAGAGCCAAGAGAGAATGATTAAAGTGGCAAACAACTGAAAGCACTGAGGCAAGACTAAACTAGAAGCTGAACTGGGAAAACTAAGAACTGACACTTAACTCAGACAACAGGGAAGGCTAAGACAAGATGACTATGATGCATATGACTGAGACAACTATGAACAGGACTCTGTGCTGGAACAACAAAGAACTATGAAACGTATGCACGCAAGCAACATAGACATGACCAGCACAGAGTCCTGAAACCTGGCATAACATGGGGGAAGTTGAACAGACGACGCGACGACGAACAAAGGAAGACTGAGGACTTAAATACACACATGTATACAAACTCAGAGGAAGTGGAGACAAATGAGAACACAGCTGGCTAGAATGAAACATAATGACAATACAGGGGAGAGTAACACTAACTACGATGAACAAAGTACACCAGACTCTTCCAAAATAAAACAGGAAACACATAGACATAGACATTGCACGAACTTGAGAACAAGAGCCACACAGACATGAAACATGCAGGTAGACACACGGACCAAGGAGAGATGACAAAAGGGACTAAGAAACCAACGACTAAACTGCAAACTAGAAATCAACTAGATGCGTTAAACTACAACATGTGAATACAAAAATATGCATTAGAACTCAAACACTGGGCCTCACGACCCAGTACCGTGACACTTGGCCTTCTATTGTTAAAGAAGATACCCTTATAAGTAGCATCATTAAAAGATTATAAGAAGTGTTTTGTGTTACTTGGAAACATTTGTCTACCTAAAAGTAAGATTTAATATTTATTTTTTGGGTCATTAAACAAACCAGTTAGTGTTTGAGGAAATGCTTCTAATGGATTGTCCTTGTAATTCATTGCATTTTGCTAGAAAAAGCACTATTTTTTTGTAATGAACATATATGGTGAACCTATTTTACCCTTCAACATTATTAGCTGCATCACTGATTTAATCGGCTATAATAAGCTAATTATTGTTATCTGGGATTTATCATCATTGCATCAACAAGAATGTCATTGCTTGGAGATTCTGGTATACCATTCACAAAGCTGATATATTTTATCTGAAGAAGTTAAATCTGGGCCTTTCGATCTCGAATTGGCCAAAAGTTTGAACTAGCTGTCAAAGGCTGGCTTCTTATGTGAAATACCTTTCAAGATGTAATTTTTTAAAGAATTGATCTGTCATTGAAATTTGTGGCAATGTTTGAGCATGAATAATTTAAAAACTGAAGATGAATGCCTGAAATTTTTACTGTTCTTTCCCACCATGATCATAAGGATTAGAAATGAAGGGCAAATGCATCACAAATGTCAGATAATTGGCTTGCTGAAAAAAGTCCCATATTTAGTTTCTTAAATATGTCACTCCATTTTCAAATCATTAAAGTTTTGAACATGAACATCTTGCAAACTTTGAAAGATAAACGCTATAATTTGGGACAGATATATCACAAATTTCTGAATACTGGCTGGTTAAGAAACAAACAAATAAAAAAACAAACTTCACATTACAAAAGAGAACTGGTGACAATTTTAGAATGGCATATAATGATATTTCACTATTTACCATTTGCTATAGAAAATGCAAATTTATTCAACTTTCAAGCTGGACTGAGCAAGTATGACATACTGTACTACAAAAGAAAAATATTAGTAGATAGTC
This sequence comes from Aulonocara stuartgranti, assembly GCF_965226115.1. Classification (NCBI taxonomy): domain Eukaryota; kingdom Metazoa; phylum Chordata; class Actinopteri; order Cichliformes; family Cichlidae; genus Aulonocara; species Aulonocara stuartgranti. The sequence continues at coordinate 29,507,507 of NC_138946.1, forward strand.
TGCTAGTTCAGGGGCCTGTTCTTCGTACCGCGCTAAGTGAGTTAGCTGGATGAGATTGTTGACGATTTCGCGTGATCCTGGATCGTTCGGTTCCCCGAAGCCCATCCGGGACTTGCTGTCATAGCAACAGAGCCGTAAGCGTAAACCTGCTGGGGAGCAGGTTTACTTTATGTAAACAGGATTAGATCGCGGCCACGCAGGTATGTCCGCGTCATTCATACGAAAGCAACAGCGATATTCCACCACTGTTTCACCATAAATAAATAACATCAATGTAACTAAAGATAATGCAGCACTTGATCCTTTTATTGATTTCACACAGATACATACAGGTCATTCCCTAAAAAAGGGAATGTACTATTAACATTCTATTACATGTATGTGATTATTACAGATGTAATTCATATTTCAGAGTAGTAATTGTAAATTACTTCGTGTAATCAAGATGAGAGACCACGGCTATAAAAGCGAAGGTGGATTTGGGAAGTCTGTCGCAGTCATATCCTGTCCGTTTATGCGAGCAACCCATTGCGGAAGGTGCAAGATTGATAAGGAGAGTCCTCAGAATTCAGCGTATATTGCGGGACAGACAGGATCCTTTAGCTCAGCGCGACAGTGTGCTCATAGAGAGATATCGATTTTCCCGTGAGGGTATTATTCACTTAACCAACTTGTTGACGAGGGGGTGCAGGACCACCACCTGTCTTTTTTTTTGCTCTGCCCTTTTCTTGGTTGCTGTTATGAACAAACAAACAGAGTATTCCAGGGTCTCTTTCCAAGAGACGACAAGCAATATAAGTGATAAATATTACCATTCTGTAGAATATTCTTATATTTCACTTTTACTTGTTCCCATGTTCTAGTGGGTCCTGTTGTGGCTCTAATGTGAAAGGGGATATAATATAACATATTATAATATAATATAATGTAATATAATATTGGATAATATGGTGTGATATGATAAATCTACCCTACCGCCTACTGGTGTTGGCCAGAGGGGCCGATGGCGCAATATGGCAGCCTGGCTTCTGTCAGTCTGCCCCAGGGCAGCTGTGGCTACAACCGTAGCTGCCTCCACCAGTGTGTGAATGTGAGAGTGAATGAATAGTGGCATTGTAAAGCGCTTTGGGTGCCTTGAAAAGCGCTATATAAATCCACTCCATTATTATTGTTATTATTGAATTACTTACGAGTTTGATTTGTCAGCAACTTTCTGCCAGCCCTCTCTCCTTGCTTTTGCAGCCTTTGCAGTGTTCCCTTGCGTTTTAATTAAACTCTGAAACTCCTGAAATCCCTCACTCAAGAGTTCTTGCTCTGCTGCCGAAAAATACCGAGCACGCTCCTTCGACATTTTCGCCGACCAATCAAAGGGTTGCCGATCAATGTTTCTACTATCGATGCGTAGCCCCTGTTGGGCCACCCAGTGATCTCACATTACTTCATCCAGCTATACTAATCGTCAACAACAGGTGTGTTCGGGGAACCGGAATAGCGAGCTCAGAGTTAGCGCGATGATTTGGTCTTGGATGTTTCATTTGATCTTGGATGTAGTAAGCGACGTACGAAGCACAGGGCCCAGGTTTTTATGTTTAATAGTTCTTGAGCTAGTCATTTTTAAAGATTTTTTCAGTTCAACTTAGTTTTATTTTTAAAGTACCAGATCACAACAAGTTGCTTAATTTTTCAAGGTAAAGCTCCTACAGTATTAGAGAGAAAACAAAGGAAGAATTCTCTTTAAACTGGAAGAGACATCCAGCAGAACTAGACTGAGTCTAGGGCAGTCATCTGCTGCCAACAGTTGGGGGGTCAGAAAATGAGACTGCACATATGTGAACCAGAAATGAAGCACAACAATACTGCATGTGAGTTGTTTTATAAAAGATTTTACTATTGTTAATATTAAAAGAAAATACATTTAATTCAATTCAAAACCTGCTGTCATTAAAAAGTAGCTTACTATCTCATTCTCATATTTCAGTGATATTGTCTCGAGGGCATACTCTGCATCTATCTTTAAATGTATAGTATACTGTATAATCAGCAACAAGCTGTACTTCTAGATCTAATTTGAGTGGTACCGAGTCACTGTGGACGTTTATACAGTGTTTTAGTTGTAGAACTATGTTTTCTGGGAATAACATATAGATGAAAATGCATCAAACGAAACATACCATGCCAAGCATGTTACAGTATACACTTTGTCCTCAGCAAACACAGCATGGCCAAAAAATGTATAGAAGTAGTGATGAACAATGAAAAGTATTGTGTGTTTACAAGTATGCAGATGAAGTAATGCTACAGAACAGAATTGGGTAACCAGCAACCAGTAAGACATTAATAATGCTCTTGGTTGTAACAAAATCTCAAGAAGTGTTATAGGGTTTTTGTAACTGTTGGCATGATGACATTGTATATAATTTGGATTATTTCTTTATCTCGTCAAGATCCATGTCATGATTGTAAATTATTTAAGCTGTACATTACTTTGTTTGTTTTTTGTAGTCAACGTTTTGGTGCTTTTATTTTGAAAGTCAAGTTCGCTTACAAGTTGCGCTAGTTTCCTCTTTGGGTAGAAGGAAGAAAAACACCTGTAAGCGCGCAGAAAGGATGGTTTTTATTGAAAAACATGTTAAGTGGACTTTAACTACACACGGTTAAAGGAAACCTCAGAAGAACGGCGGCTAATTCCCTTTTTGCAGCATGCAGCCAACGAGGTATTTATTTATTTATCGTGTTTGTTGTACAGTGTTATTACTGCTGTGTCTTATGCTGAGTTTTATTTTGTTAATGCTGTATAGTTTTCACGGTGGCTTTGGAGAGAAGTCTTCAAATAAACCAGTGACAGAAAACCACTTGCGTCTGCCTGTGCTTCGAGGGAATTATAGTGAAAACTCGGACTGTTCGTCAACGCAAGCGGCCACTAATTGACGATGCGGCAACTTCAAAGCATCAGCGGGCTTGTTTCTACATGTCTACAGCGCAGCGGAGCTGACAAGAACTGGCAGATAAGCTGAAAGTACTATATGCATATGGTGATATGACACATGCACAAGTATTAAAGGGCAGTGTTTTAAGGAAAGGTGTTTAAGTTAAGTGGCCTAAGAAGGGACCTTTGCAAACATTGCTGAAGAATACTGTGATTGATAACTACTGTGGTGTATAGTACATCTTGTTTTGGTGTAAGCTAAAACTTTTGAAGATTTTAAGATAAAAGTGCATTTGGGAAGCAATAAGTGAAGGTTTTGGATGTAAATTCTTGAACTGTTTTGAAGTTTATTATCAGGTGTATTTTTGTAAGATAACACTTCCATTTGAACTGTGTTATTTTTGTGCCATTTACATATGAGTAAGTGTTAAACATTGAGGCTTGGTTAACCATCTACATTTCTTATTTCTAAGTGGGTTGATTAAGAAGTGCTGTAAAATGTCAGAACCAAGCGAGCCTACAGTTCAGTTTAGTGACAGTGCAGACTTTCAAGATCAGTCTGAAGAAGGTCAAGTGCATGGTGCTGAAGCTCAGCAAGAGGAAGCGCAGCAGCCAAGACGAAGTGAAAGAATCAGAACTCTAACAGAGAAAGGCAAAGAAATGCAAGATGAGAAAATTAAAGCACTCCAGCAAAGGTTTAACTATATATATGACAAATGGAAAACACAAGTTAAATCTGCAAGACAATCCTTATCACAGACAACAGAGACCTTATCTGAGGACTTGCTTAATGACATTATAAGTGATGTCACAGGTCTTTCTGCAGATGTCCAGCATGTCTATGAAGAGCTACGAAAGATCTCTGCTCCAGACCAGGTCACGCGTCGTAGAGTGGATCGGTGTGTAGAGATTTCTACATTTGTTGCATCCAGAGCCTCAAGTAGGTTGCATGGAAGGTCTCCAGAAAAGGAGGAGCAAGACTGGCCAGAAGCAGGCTCTCTCTTTAATTCAAGCACCTGCAATTCAGGTTCTGTTGCTTCCATTTTGAAAGGCACCTCAGTACTTTCAAGCAGGTCTTCTGCAAGGCGACAAGATGCTGCTGCTGATGTTGCTGCAAGTCAGGCTGTTCTTAAAGTGTTACAAGAACAAGAAAAAGAACAGTTAGAGATCGAGCGTCTAGAAGCCGAAGCTAAGAAAAAGATAGCTGAGCAGGAGGCAGCAGCAGTAAAACGTCGGTTAGAAAGAGAGGCAGAAGAGGTAAAACGAAGAATGCAGAGAGAGGAAGAAGAAGCTAAAATTAAGGCTCAACTAGAGGAAGAGCACATAGCTCTACAAAGGACTCTGGAGGAAAAGCGGAGAAAATTACAGCATCTGGAGGCAATGAAGGATCTCAGTGCAGCAAGGGCGAGAATGCTGGTGTACAATCAAGAGAATGACAAAGAGGAAGAGCAAAAGGACGTACTGCAACCTGAGGTTGTAGTGGATAATAAACTTTGTGCTTCCACAGGCTCTTTGCCCCAGTGTATGCCTCCTGCACCACAAGTTGTGACCACTTCTTCAAATGACAGTACTGCAGAACTTGTCAAAGTGCTGGCAGGAGCTTTAAGTGCCAACCGAATTCCAATTCCTGAACCTACAGTATTCAGTGGGGATCCATTGAAATACAGTGATTGGAAAATCTCCTTTGAAACGCTGATTGACCAGAAGAGCATTCAAGATAAGGAGAAAATCTACTACCTTCGCCGGTATGTAAGTGGACAAGCTAAGAAAGCAATCGATGGCTATTTCCTTCTTGGAACTGAATCAGCCTATGCTGCCGCAGTTGAGATTTTGGAGGAAAGATACGGAAACCCATTCACGATTGCAAAGGCATATAGAGATAAGCTTCAGACATGGCCCAAGATAGGCTCCAAGGACAGCTTTGAACTCAGAGAGTTTTCTGACTTTCTCCGTAGTTGTGAAGCCGCCATGGTCCATATTAAGGCACTGGAAATCTTGAATGACTGTAATGAAAACAGAAAAATTTTGTCAAAATTACCAGATTGGCTAACAGCAAGATGGAATAGACAAGTTATTGAAATAGAAGAAGCGACTAATCAATTTCCCTCCTTCAGCCAATTTGTGAAGTTCTTGACAAGAGAGGTGAAAATTGCTTGCAACCCTCTCACATCGCTGCAGGCACTGAAACAAGATGAAACTGAAAAAACCAAATCCTCAAGACATTTCAACTTTGCAGCAAAGACACTCATCACAAGTTCCAGTGAAAAATATGCTGATACATGTCTTTTCTGCAAAAGGACTGGGCATACATTGCACCAATGCAGGAAGTTCGGGGAGAAAGCAGTTAGTGATAGAATTAAATTCATTCAAATGGAAAAGTTGTGCTTTGGTTGTCTGAAGTACGGTCATCACTCAAAGAGTTGCATCAGTAGGAGTGTTTGTGACAAGTGCCAGAAGCGTCATCCTACTTGTTTGCACGAAGAACGAACCAAAGAGAAGCAAAAACCACCACAGGCCAAGCAAAATCGGAATCATGGAACTTCGAGTGAGGTTCATGAAGAAGTACAACTAGCACAGGATTACGAAATGACCAGAACTGCTACTTCAAATACAGTAATGCTTCATGGAGCTAAAATGCAAACAGCTGCAATAGTTCCAGTGTGGCTTTCCTGCACAACACAACCAGCACAAGAAGTCCTTGTGTATGCTTTATTGGACTCGCAGAGTGACACAACATTTGTGTTGAGTGAAGCAGCAGAAACCTTACAGACAAATGGAGAGCAAGTCAAGCTTAAGCTTTCTACCATGACGTCAAGAACTACAGTGGTGAGTTCTCTAAGAGTAAGTAACCTACAAGTCCGTGGCTTTTACTCCAACAAGAGAATCTCCTTACCACCAGTGTACACGCGTGATTTCATCCCAGCTAACAGAACTCACATCCCAACCAATGAAACTGCAGAAGCGTGGCCCCATCTAGTACACTTACAGTCAGAAATTGCACCTCTGCAGGACTGTGACGTGGGTCTGCTTATCGGATATGACTGTTCACAAGCCCTGCTTCCGAGAGAAGTTGTGTCTGGCAAAGAGAACGAGCCTTATGCACAACGTACAGACCTTGGATGGAGTATTGTTGGTAATGGAAACCCCTGTGTTGATTATGGGGACGCAATCGGAATCAGTCATCGCATAGTAGTGAGACAAGTGATACCAGATGTTGAGTCTTCTGTCAACCTCAAAAGGGTAGTGCATTATGTGAGCCAAACCAAAGTGAAGGAAGTAACTCCTTCAGACATCATAAGGGTCTTGGAATAAGACTTCTCAGAAAGAACTGGAGATGATATTGTGTCTCAAGATGATCTCAAGTTCCTGACAAAGTTGAGAAAAAACATTGTGCAAAATGATACAGGTCACTTTGAAATGCCACTGCCATTCAAAGAAGACAGGCCTAAATTACCCAACAACAAGATATGTGCCATACATCGCTTGAAGTGCCTGGAAAGGAGACTAAAGAAAGACCAACAGTACTACAGAGACTACGTAAGCTTCATGAATGACATCATTTCATGTGGTGATGCAGAGAAGGTCTCTGATGAAGAAAATGATGAGAAATTGGCTTGGTATATTCCACATCATGGGGTTTATCATCCACAGAAACCAGGGAAAATACGTGTGGTATTTGACTGCTCTGCCAAATTCCAAGAAACATCTCTCAACGACCATCTACTCACTGGTCCAGATTTAACGAACACATTGGTGGGTGTCCTTTGTCGCTTTCGAAAAGGTTCTGTTGCAATCATGTGCGACATTGAGAGAATGTTCCACCAGTTTCATGTCAAAAGGGAAGATCAAGATTATTTGAGATTCCTATGGTGGGAGAATGGCAACTTGGAAACCTCACCATCAGTTTACAGAATGAAGGTTCATTTGTTTGGAGCGGCCTCGTCGCCTGGCTGTGCCAATTTTGGCCTAAAACATCTGGCAACTCAAGGACAAGGTCAGTTCAACGAAGAAACTATACATTTCATCCAAAGGAATTTCTACGTAGATGATGGATTGGCAAGTGTTCCGACTGAGAAGGAAGCCATCCAGCTTGTCAAGGAATCACGAGAGCTTTGTAGTATCGGACGATTGAGACTGCATAAGTTTGTTTCCAACAGCGAGAATGTCATGGCAACCATTCCACAAGAAGAGCGTGCCACAATCAAGGATTTGAACATGGCTTTGGACTTACCACATATGGAAAGAGCTCTTGGAGTAGAGTGGTGCGTCACGTCTGACTCATTCAAGTTCAGAGTTCAAGTGAAATCCAATCCACTAACAAGAAGAGGTGTGCTCTCTACTGTGGCCTCTATATATGACCCCTTGGGATTCATCGCACCCTTCGTCCTTGTAGGGAAACAAATGCTCCAGCAAATGTGTAAAGAAAGGATTGGCTGGGATGAGGAGCTTCCAGAAATCCTAAAACCTCAGTGGGAGTCCTGGATTAGAGACCTTCCCAACCTGACTAACATGCAAGTCAAAAGATCCTTCTTACCTTCTGATTTTGGTAATGTCAAAAGGTATGAACTTCACCATTTTTCAGATGCCAGTTTCTCAGGATATGGTGTATGTACTTACCTGCGAGCCATCAGTGAATCTGATGAAGTACATTGCTCTTTGGTAATGGGAAAATCCAGAGTTTCCCCAATCAGTGTTACTACGATACCAAGACTGGAACTCACTGCAGCAGTTGTTGCAGCCCGAACCAGCGACATGCTTCGCAGTGAACTGGAAATCCAGGATCTTCAGGAATTCTTCTGGACAGATTCCACTGTTGTTCTTGGCTACATAAACAACGACGCCAGAAGGTTTCAGGTATATGTAGCAAATCGCATACAGAGGATCAAGTCAAGTACAAACCCTGAACAATGGGGTTATGTCGCTTCAGAAGATAATCCAGCTGATCATTCTTCTCGAGGTTTGACTGCAGAGCGGCTTAGGACCTCAAATTGGTTTACCGGCCCAACATTTCTTTGGCAAAAAGAACTTCCTGGCAGACAATGCAAGGTGGGTGAAATCAAGGAGGATGATCCTGAACTCCGCAAGCTGATTGTGTGTAACACAAAGTCAAAGGAAGACAAATCATTGTTGGATAACTTCAAGAAATTCTCTGACTGGTCAAGGTTATCGAGAGCAGTTGCCAGACTGAAAAGATACATCAGAATGCACAAAGGTATTCAGCAAAGAACAAGTGATAGCACAAGTCTAGAGGAGAGAAAAGAAGCAGAACTTGTGATTGTCAAGTTGGTTCAGGAAGAAGCATTCTCAGATGAGATAAAGAGCTTGGAGCTAAAGACAATAGTTGAAAACAGTCCACTGTGCAAGTTAAATCCTTTCTTGGATGAAGAAGGGATCTTAAGAGTGGGAGGACGTTTAAGTCAAGCCACGTTGCACCCTCATGTGAAGCACCCAGCAATTCTGCCAAAAAATAGCCACGTAGCAGTTTTACTAATCAAGCATTTTCACGAAAGAATCCATCATCAAGGACGTGGAATGACAATGAACGAACTGAGAGCAAATGGTTGGTGGATCCTGGGATGTAGCGGTGCAGTTTCATCACATATTTTTAAATGTGTGACCTGCAGGAAGTACAGAAGATCCACTGAAGAGCAAAAAATGGGTGACTTGCCACAAGATAGGACAGAAACAACACCGCCTTTTACCTACGTTGGCATGGACTGCTTTGGTCCAATCTATGTTAAGGAAGGAAGAAAGACTCTCAAAAGATATGGTCTTTTGTTTACCTGTCTATGTTCAAGAGCCATACATATAGAAGTGGTTGATGACATGACAACTGATGCATTTCTCAATGCTTTAAGGGCATTCATAGCCATAAGAGGAAATGTTCGACAGCTAAGATCCGACCAAGGAACAAATTTTGTTGGTGCTAGGAGAGAGTTCATGGAGTTGATGAAGGGAATGGATCAAGAAAAGGCTAAGATTCTAGGATGTGAATTTCTCATGAACCCTCCAACAGCAAGCCATAGGGGAGGTGTCTGGGAGCGTCAAATAAGGACTATAAGAAGTGTTCTTACCGCTATTCTCGATCAGTCATCTCAAAGGCTTGACTGCACCTCCTTGAGAACCTTTCTGTATGAGGTCATGGCTATCATCAACAGCAGACCACTCACGACTGAACATTTGAATGATCCATCAGGCCTTGAACCATTGACTCCAAACCACATCTTAACAATGAAGTCCAAGATCATTCTGCCCCCGCCTGGAGAGTTTGTCAAAGAAGATGTTTATCTTAGGAAAAGATGGCGTCGAGTGCAGTGTTTGGCTAATATGTTTTGGACTCGATGGAAGAAAGAATATCTTCTAAATTTACAAGAGCAACAAAAGTGGCGGAAGAACAGAAGGAACATCAAGGTTGACGACATTGTCCTTCTACAAGATGATCTGGCACCACGCAATGAGTGGAAGATGGCTAGAGTCACAGAAGTTTATCCAGGATCAGATAATCGAGTGAGGAGAATAAAGTTGCACGTCAGTGATACACATGACAAAGGAGGGAGCCACACAGCTAAAACTGTTGTTCTTGAGAGACCTGTTCAAAGAGTGGTTACTCTCTTAGAAGCAGACTAAATGGTTATTTGCTGGAAGTTACCTGACAAAGGGTTGATAACGAGAAGTCTTTGGTGATAAGTAGAAATGCTTGTTTGGAGAGACTATTTCATTAGGGAAATCCCACGTATAGATTTGTGTGATTTGGTGGGAGTGTAACTGTTGGCATGATGACATTGTATATAATTTGGATTATTTCTTTATCTCGTCAAGATCCATGTCATGATTGTAAATTATTTAAGCTGTACATTACTTTGTTTGTTTTTTGTAGTCAACGTTTTGGTGCTTTTATTTTGAAAGTCAAGTTCGCTTACAAGTTGCGCTAGTTTCCTCTTTGGGTAGAAGGAAGAAAAACACCTGTAAGCGCGCAGAAAGGATGGTTTTTATTGAAAAACATGTTAAGTGGACTTTAACTACACACGGTTAAAGGAAACCTCAGAAGAACGGCGGCTAATTCCCTTTTTGCAGCATGCAGCCAACGAGGTATTTATTTATTTATCGTGTTTGTTGTACAGTGTTATTACTGCTGTGTCTTATGCTGAGTTTTATTTTGTTAATGCTGTATAGTTTTCACGGTGGCTTTGGAGAGAAGTCTTCAAATAAACCAGTGACAGAAAACCACTTGCGTCTGCCTGTGCTTCGAGGGAATTATAGTTTTGTTTCTTTCTTGATATACGTTAGTGAAGGGCATTACTAAATTACACAGTTTTAGCTGCAAACTCGTCCACAAAGCAGTAGTAGTGTTCCTAGTGCAGAAACAGAAACAATAAACAACAAAGAAGATACCCTTATAAGTAGCATCATTAAAAGATTATAAGAAGTGTTTTGTGTTACTTGGAAACATTTGTCTACCTAAAAGTAAGATTTAATATTTATTTTTTGGGTCATTAAACAAACCAGTTAGTGTTTGAGGAAATGCTTCTAATGGATTGTCCTTGTAATTCATTGCATTTTGCTAGAAAAAGCACTATTTTTTTGTAATGAACATATATGGTGAACCTATTTTACCCTTCAACATTATTAGCTGCATCACTGATTTAATCGGCTATAATAAGCTAATTATTGTTATCTGGGATTTATCATCATTGCATCAACAAGAATGTCATTGCTTGGAGATTCTGGTATACCATTCACAAAGCTGATATATTTTATCTGAAGAAGTTAAATCTGGGCCTTTCGATCTCGAATTGGCCAAAAGTTTGAACTAGCTGTCAAAGGCTGGCTTCTTATGTGAAATACCTTTCAAGATGTAATTTTTTAAAGAATTGATCTGTCATTGAAATTTGTGGCAATGTTTGAGCATGAATAATTTAAAAACTGAAGATGAATGCCTGAAATTTTTACTGTTCTTTCCCACCATGATCATAAGGATTAGAAATGAAGGGCAAATGCATCACAAATGTCAGATAATTGGCTTGCTGAAAAAAGTCCCATATTTAGTTTCTTAAATATGTCACTCCATTTTCAAATCATTAAAGTTTTGAACATGAACATCTTGCAAACTTTGAAAGATAAACGCTATAATTTGGGACAGATATATCACAAATTTCTGAATACTGGCTGGTTAAGAAACAAACAAATAAAAAAACAAACTTCACATTACAAAAGAGAACTGGTGACAATTTTAGAATGGCATATAATGATATTTCACTATTTACCATTTGCTATAGAAAATGCAAATTTATTCAACTTTCAAGCTGGACTGAGCAAGTATGACATACTGTACTACAAAAGAAAAATATTAGTAGATAGTCTGCTAGTTCAGGGGCCTGTTCTTCGTACCGCGCTAAGTGAGTTAGCTGGATGAGATTGTTGACGATTTCGCGTGATCCTGGATCGTTCGGTTCCCCGAAGCCCATCCGGGACTTGCTGTCATAGCAACAGAGCCGTAAGCGTAAACCTGCTGGGGAGCAGGTTTACTTTATGTAAACAGGATTAGATCGCGGCCACGCAGGTATGTCCGCGTCATTCATACGAAAGCAACAGCGATATTCCACCACTGTTTCACCATAAATAAATAACATCAATGTAACTAAAGATAATGCAGCACTTGATCCTTTTATTGATTTCACACAGATACATACAGGTCATTCCCTAAAAAAGGGAAATGTACTATTAACATTCTATTACATGTATGTGATCTCACATTACTTCATCCAGCTATACTAATCGTCAACAACAGGTGTGTTCGGGGAACCGGAATAGCGAGCTCAGAGTTAGCGCGATGATTTGGTCTTGGATGTTTCATTTGATCTTGGATGTAGTAAGCGACGTACGAAGCACAGGGCCCAGGTTTTTATGTTTAATAGTTCTTGAGCTAGTCATTTTTAAAGATTTTTTCAGTTCAACTTAGTTTTATTTTTAAAGTACCAGATCACAACAAGTTGCTTAATTTTTCAAGGTAAAGCTCCTACAGTATTAGAGAGAAAACAAAGGAAGAATTCTCTTTAAACTGGAAGAGACATCCAGCAGAACTAGACTGAGTCTAGGGCAGTCATCTGCTGCCAACAGTTGGGGGGTCAGAAAATGAGACTGCACATATGTGAACCAGAAATGAAGCACAACAACACAGTTTTAGCTGCAAACTCGTCCACAAAGCAGTAGTAGTGTTCCTAGTGCAGAAACAGAAACAATAAACAACATGCTGTAAAGGCAGCTGGCTATTACAAAAACTATTCTTGCACTGCTGCAGCTCTTAAAGAGGGGTGTAAAACTTGTTTTAGTTCATGGGCCACATAGTGTCACAGGTGGCACGGAAATGGACTCAAAAGCGTAAAAGGCTAGAATGGACTGGTTTGACTTGGGAGACGTGGAAGGTAGGATGCATGCGAAGAGTGGAAGGCAGCATAAGTATCAATGCTTTGGGGCTGAGAACCAAGTCAACCTCATGTGCTCTAACATAACGGAGGGACAGTTTGCTGTTGAGGGCAGCCAGCCATATCTTCTGTCCCAAAATATTTGAATAGCACTTCTGTCTGTAAGTGCTATTCATAAATGAGCTGAATTTATAAAACCACTAAACAAAGGCATGCACTTGCTTTATGCATATACTATTTATTGCTGCCTGCTGCCCAACCCTGCAGCTGTCTGGATTTTTTTTATTGTCACAATAAAGGAGCATCCTGGTATAGGACAGGTAAATACATTTTCTTCCATTTCATCCCGTGTTTATTCTCTGCAGGTTTTGTTTACTCACCTCAGATAACATTGCTCTTCTCCTTAGACTTTTAGGTCCACTTAATTCTGAATCAATGTCCATCAGCAGGGACCAGAGGTGACTGTAAAGGCTTGAAAATTGTGCACTATTGATTACAGTACCATCCACCCCCACTAATTTAAACTGCGTGTGACATTATCAATACTGGGTACTGACCCAGTTTCACAATAACTGTTCAGGGAGTGTTTGTTGAGGCAGTGGATAGGTAGAGCTGTGTTTGAGAGGCTGCTGAATGCTGGGTAATTACTACAGAGAGTTGGGAATCCCTGAAGATAAGATATGCCAGCAGCCCTTTTGTTTCTGGTTTTGCTTGTTTATTTGAGCTCTTCCTGCATAATGGACTGCTCGGTAACAAGGTCACAATGCACAAAATTACAGCAGACACCAGAAGCATTTCTTTTTTGTGTGTTTCCATGTCGTCAAACACTAGCTTCTTGTGGTAGTGGAGTTGTTAGTATAAGAAAAGGTTTGAAAATTATTCTCTCTTTTCCTTCTTCATTTTTGTTAAACTTGAAATAGTTTGGCATTAACGTAATGCCATTCAATTACATTAAATAGTCATGTTCATTGTACTACAGTTAACATATGATTATGGTTAATTGTGTACAATTCATACATTTAATGTGATGTGTGTTAGTCAAAGCAGAATGCTTAATGCTAATTATCGTGTATGCAGTTTTAGATCCAAAGCCTCTACACATTTAGTTAGCAACACATTTCTTTGTTTTTATTTCTGTCAAATTTTGTCTGACTTAAAGTTAAAAAGGTGAACGTAAGTAGTCAGGGGACACCAACATTTATCAAGCCCAGTTATATTAACAAGAAGCACTCCAAGAGCACAAACCCACAACAAGGCTGACTATGGACAATAGGCCGACATGACAGATGTTTACTTTGATTAAACAAAAGTTATGTAGAAGTAGGTAATGATTAGTAATTAACTGGACATGAATAACTCAATTGCTTTCTCTTGACAATCCTTTCTTTGAATGTTTAACTCGTTTTGGGATCAACTTGAAAGAAAGCCATGATGTGAAATGTAAAAGTAAGAGTTCATGTCAAATGTACATGATATTTAACTAACTATAGTGTGATATTTAGAATCCCTATATACCAGGATCATTATGTAAATGTTGTCAATACAGACAAGGCAATCAAATTTTAAGCATAGTTTTAAAAATAAAAGATATTTTATGAAGTTTGACGTAGTCAAAGTTATACCTTGTTTGAACTTGTCAGAGGTAACATAACATAATAAGTAACATAATATTTTGAATCCCCATATAGCATTCCCTATATTCCTATTTGTTGACAATACAAACGATGGTAGTAAGAAATCTAGTTTCAAATAGCTCTATATAGCACTAAGATTGACCACCAGATCAACCTTTTAGCTTTGAGAGGTCAAATGTGACATTGTACAGTACTTTCTAAATGTTGAAATTATTATCCGCATTATAAGGCGCACTTAAAATCCTTTAATTTTTCTCAAAAATTGACAGTGTGCCTTATAATCCAGTGCGTCCTATGTATGAAAACAGACCCATTCATTGGCAGTGTGCCTTATGGTCCGAAAAATACAGTATACACCACAATTGTAAGTTATGAGGCTTTTTTGTCAATTTTTTTGAGAATTTGTATATACTTGAATACTTGACAGTTCAGGAAACTGATTATTACAGGTTCGGTTGCTAAAAAAAGGATCTTGATGTAAGATAAAATTTGGATGGCTTTTTTTCATGTCTGAGGACATAATGATTTCTGAGTGAGTTAAGTTAGTAGCTTTTACCAAGTTATTATCAGATGCGAGTCCAAGCTCGAGTCGCATCTGTTTGAGGACAGTAGATCGATAGCTTATTGCTGATGCAGTCACAAAATATAGAAACGCAGAGAATTGATAGTTTTTTTCAATTTTTGTTAGCAGAAAATTGAGCTATTTATCAGAAAAAAAAAATAATAGAAAAACAGATTTGAGCTACAGCACTTAATACATTAGGAAGATAAGTTTTTGGACAGAAACCAAATTTTTGTAATTTTGCCTTTGTACGTTACACAGTAAAAATGGCAGTACTGACCCTATAGGTTTGAATGGTTACATTCAGGGCTTTATTGTCTTAGCACTTAATGTTAATTATGAAAATGGATTGACCACATTGTTGATTTTTAATTCAAGACCAGTATTTAGTACAATTTACTTCCCTATTATGTATATACAGTTTTTTGTTTCTTAACACAAAGCTTTAACTGTTTAAGGTTTAATTTAGATGTGGTCTTTAGATTTTGACAACTTTGACAACATCTCTTAGTACATTAATTTTCCACTCTATTAAATGTTGACAAAAAGTTGAAGATATGAAAAAAGCGAATAAAAAAAAAAGAGAGATGCTGTTTTTGAAGACATGGTTAACTTTTTTAATTTGTTCAAAAAATCTTTATCAGCCTTGATTGAAAAGTGGATTATTGGAATCAGCCATGATTCCAATAATACACTTTTATGTTTTTGTTGGAATGGAAAACTCCATAAAAGCTTAGAGAAAACACAAACAGGCATTCATTTTATAAGAAGTGTTTAAGATCAACAGACACTGTCCAGCCAACATGGTTAAAACCCAGAAATCACTTTCACAGTACGACATCTAAAATTTAAATCCGCTCAGTAACCTACCCACATCTTTTAAGAGTCATCTGTGAACTTTCAAAGCTGTAGTAGATACTAATAGTATCTGGGACCTAAAAGTATGGCACTAAAAGGCACTTTGCAAAATATGCAACAAAGCACTTCCAGAAGGTGAAAACAGCAAACTTGTTTTGCCACTAGAGCCATAAGCATACTATCCATTACAAACAGGCTAATAAATAGAAAACACTGGTAAGTAATGAATCTGGTTCTTGTCATTCTTTTACTGAATAGAGAGAACACGACTCAGTTAGTCAAAATATTTATAATTATTTTATTCAATCATCTTCCGGAAGAGAGAGACATGCACAGCCCAAAGCCAGTTGCAGATCTCTAGCATTAGAAGCCAAAAATGTGTATCTTATAGGTGTTATTTTGGTGCTTTACACGTCACACATAGTTTCGATAAAAACAACTTCTTCTGGCCTGAGTTGATGTTGTATACAGTAAATATTATTAGTAGACTGCTAATTTCTTTGCTTTATTTCTATTTTCTTTTTTAATTGCTTTAGTTTTACCTTTTTAAAAAATATGTAACTTCACCTGGAGAGCTTTGCACAAGAATTCCAAGGTGCTGGTCCTGTGCGCAAAGGGCAAATAAAAATCTTGAATCTTGAAGCAGTGATTGTAGGCTATCGGCCTGGTAGTCGTGCTACTCCTGGGTGGGTTCGGGGACTTGGGCCCAGCCTGGCATAGGAGGCCTCTCCTATTGTACACTCTTGGCCACCTGAGCCTCAATTTTATTCCAGAACTTAGACACTCGCATTACTTACACTCTCATGACACATACAGGAGTATAGAGTATATTTGGGGAGTGTAAGTGTGTACTGTGTTCATTTCTGTGCGTTTCCATGTTGGGCGAGTGCTGAATATTTGTATATGTGCGCATGAGGGTGGGAATGCATGTTTGTGTCTGTGTGTGCCTGTTTGTCTATGTGTCAGGTCGGGTCTTAGATTTCACCTCTCTTGGAACATCTCAGCCCCCCCCAGGTTTTGGGGCTTATCTCCCCCACCACACTCCTTGCCAGTGGCTGGTGCCCCCACCTGCCGGTGTATTGGTGGTTCTTGGTGCTCGGGTGTATGCTGGCCCCTCCGGGGAGCTCTTTTCTCTATGGCTGGCGTAATTGCTCGTGCAGTGGTCCTCCTTGGGCTCTCGTAATCTGGAGGGCGTCTGGATGTTTGGTGCTCTGATCTTCACCATACCGGCTTTATGCCCTGGGGGGGAGGACTCCCCACACCCATTATTAGACACTTACATGGAGAAACCTTATGAATGCAAGCACACTCACACACATAGGTGCACACACAGGTACTCACAGACACACACTTTCTTGGTTGGCTGCTGCCTCTAAAGATATCATCCATTATTAGTACTTTATGCTTACTGATGTAGTTACATAGTGGAAAAAGCTGAGCTTTAAGCAGCTGGTTTAAAAATCTCAACCCAGCATACATGATGCTATGTCGAAAACATTTTCTCACCTTTATAATGTGACAATGTTGTGCAGGCTTCTTAAGAGTTCTATGGAGTTAATTCTTTGTCCGTCAGCTTCTCACTCTTTCGTATCAGAAGACTCTCGCTGAATAATTGTGAAAAAGACTTCCATCAAATTTTCAATGATTCAAAATCTTTTTTTTTCCATGCTCAGTAATGTGTGACACAGATAAGGAGACAGTTCACATTAGCATTCCTCTTTCTTTCACTGTTAAGTCTTTCCTGTAGTCATGCCCTGCTGCGCTCACCCCACTGTCAAGGACACACACTGTGGTACTTATGATGACAATATGGCCTTTGCCCTTCTGTCTTCTCAGCCCCAGGTAATTCTAAATGAAAATCAGCAGACCTTGGATAGATTCGTGTGAGCACCTTTGACTCTGCCACCTAAACTTTGTGAACAAATTACAGTGTCACATCTGCAAAAAATTAAAGCTACCTTTGATGAGCAAGTTATTCTAAAGATACAGTCAGTAAAGGCAAGGAAAGATTTCCCTCCAAATATACTCTCATCAGTCTTCATTCTGAGATGAAAAGTGTGAACAATTCACATTTTTGTGAACTCAAGAAACTTTTCAAGGCTAGATATTTAGTAGAGGAGTTCGTTAACCTTGTCAAGACTCAGTTCTTTCTCCCATTCCATGCTATCTTAAATGATGTGCCTCTCTTAGCACCCAATTAGGCTGTGTCATTTCTGAAGTTGTACAGGCCCTCAGTTTGATAGGACATGCACCAAAAGTATATGAAGGAAAGGGCAGCCAAGTATGCTCTTTGGTCAGCTCACTCCAACATACACCAGCTCCCACTATGAGTCAGCCAAGGCTATGTGATCAATGGGGAGGAAACTGTGTAGCTATTATTTATAGGATCACCAGCCCATTAGAACCAACTATCCTTCTAGCCTTTGCCACAGACTGTTTATGTGTGTCAGACTGAAGAGAGGAGTCATTCTTTTCATTTATCTCCATCCACACTTACTTAGTTTATTCAGCATTGCAATGCTCAAAATATAGCTACACTACCTGGATTTTGAAAAAGACAATGACTCACTAAGTAGGATGTAGAATTCCTCATATAATGCACATTTCACAGCCAAATAAGATGCATAGTTGTCAATAAAATGATAAAGATAATAACTACACACTAATTTTCCTTGATAGAAAAATGTAAGATGACCAGTATAACGTCAATAGAATTAATTCCTTTCTGGTTTGAAAACATGAAAGCATGATTCCACAAAGCAGTGATGTGTGGTCACTTTTATAAAAAGGCAGGCATAAATCTCCACCCCTTACCCGCCCTCGAACATGCACACAAAAAATATTTCCCTCCAGTATTTAACAATTTAACGAGATGAATTGGAAAACATTAAAACATACAAGTTGTGCTTCCTGTCTGCTCTCTACATGGCCATGGTCACCTTTCTGTAATCCTACCTGGCTAAAGAATTGTAAAATATATCTTTTAAATTACAGTTTTTTTACAGTGCATATTGTCCACCAATAAGTACAGTATTGTGTTAACTAGCAACTAAACTGATTTCACTACAGCTTTGAAGCATGCCATCTTGAAAGGGGTTTGAAAAGTACACAATATAATAATAATGATAATAAAAGTAATACTGTTTTTCACCTCAGAGTGGAAACAATGTGAAGAGTTTCTGGTTTTGTTAGGTTGGCAAAGAAAGAGCAGGATAGTCAGGTGATATCAGATAAAGAAACCGGAGTACTGGGATACAGGCTGTATGTCAATGACAAAGGTGGCAAAACCAAAAGAAAAAGCTTATCGAACATTATGCGAAGCATGCTAGACCGGAGAAAAGGACTTACATCAAGTCCTTTTCTTGGGCTGGAAAAGATCAGGAGATTCACAATGTTTATTAAACACCTCAGCCAATGAATTACCCCACCCCCCAAAAAATAAAAAATAAAACAATTCCTTTACAGTGGGAGGAGGACCAAAAGGGAGCAAGGAATGTAGAAAACCATTCAAAACAAGCAATGGAGCAACAAGAAAAAACAAAAACAAAACAGTCCAAAAACATAGCTCTGGTGGCCAACCCAGGGGTCTGCAGCACAGGAGCCCAGGACCAAACAGTTCAGGAGGTCGACCACATGGAAAGCGGCAGTGTCACAACAGTGCAGGAGGACGGCCGCATGGAAAGTGGCACAGCAGACACAGGTCCGGGGCCGGTCGCATGGAAAGCAGCAGCAGCGCAGGCGGAGGCTTGGCAGGTGGCTGGAGTGCAGGATCAGACGAGGCAAGACAAGACGGGATGGCAGCCACAGGCGGTTGATCAGTTGATTGTACCGCTGGGGGCGTGGCAGCTGCAGATGGTTGATCAGTTGGTTGATCTGGTGGCTGGACGGACTCTCCAGAGCAACCAGAAGACACAAGGGAGTGCTGGAGCAGCACTCCTGAGTCCTTTGCGGAAACAGACGGTGTGGGAACAAGATCCTTGCAGGCTGGATGAGCTCACCTGAGCTCTTAGCGGAGGCTGCTGCGGACGGCTGAGATGGCTTGCCCAAGCTCCCGAAAACTCTATAAAATAAATAATTTTAAAGGGAAAGGATCTAAAGATTGTTAGGGTGATTAAGGATAGAGATGAAACTTTCCTAAATGTTCTAAGGAATGAACACAGTTTTGAGAAGATGGAAGAAACATTTTGAGAAGCTTATAAATGAAGAAAATAACAGTGAGAGCAGGACAAACAAAGGAAAGAGATTTGGGAAATGCTGTGGATTAGTAAGGAGAAGTGTGGAAAGCTATGTAGAGGATGAAGAGTGGAAAGGTAGTTGGTCCAGGTGAGATAACTGTGAAGCTCAGGGGCAGATCTAGAGACGTTTCTTAGGGCGGCATGAGGGTGGCATGGAAAAAGATGGGGTGGCAAAATCAAAGCCATTTGTTTTTTACACATATGCAGGTGTTACATTCTGTAATATGTATAATATATGGTTAAAACGCATCAATGCAGCAAGTACACACATTTTACATATACCTTTTCCCAGTCACTTCTGATGTACCCCAAAGTTCAGTCTTGGGCCCTCTTCTCTTCATAATAACATTGTCAAGTCAAACCGAGTAGGAGGTGGAGAGCCTGAGGCAAAAAAGTAAAAGTGACAGACTGGAGGGTGGAACTAATCTTGTGTGTTGGTTTCTGTCGGGGAGGAAAAAGAAGGCGAACTGGGGAGCAACAGGAAGGTTCAAGGTTCTTTATTTGTCACATGCATAGTTATACAAGTATAACACACAGTGAAATGTAGCCTGACACGCTCCTCGACATGTGCAAAAAAATTGGGGGGGGGGTGTAGAGGAAGAACATTATATATATATATATATATAAAACACCCAGCACGCCCCTGCGGGCGGTTTATCCTTCAAGCTCGGGTCCTCTACCAGAGGCCTGGGAGCTTGAGGGTCCTGCGCAGTATCTTAGCTGTTCCCAGGACTGCGCTCTTCTGGACAGAGATCTCCGATGTTATTCCCGGGATCTGCTGGAGCCACTCGCCTAGCTTGGGAGTCACCGCACCTAGTGCTCCGATTACCACGGGGACCACCGTTACCTTCACCCTCCACATCCTCTCGAGCTCTTCTCTGAGCCCTTGGTATTTCTCCAGCTTCTCGTGTTCCTTCTTCCTGATATTGCTGTCATTCGGAACCGCTACATCGATCACTACGGCCGTCTTCTTCTGTTTGTCTACCACCACTATGTCCGGTTGGTTAGCCACCACCATTTTGTCCGTCTGTATCTGGAAGTCCCACAGGATCTTAGCTCGGTCATTCTCCACCACCCTTGGGGGCATCTCCCATTTTGACCTCGGGACTTCCAGGTTATACTCGGCACAGATGTTCCTGTACACTATGCCGGCCACTTGGTTATGGCGTTCCATGTATGCCTTGCCTGCTAGCATCTTGCACCCTGCTGTTATGTGCTGGATTGTCTCTGGGGCATCTTTACACAGCCTGCACCTGGGGTCTTGCCTGGTGTGATAGACCCCAGCCTCTATGGATCTTGTACTCAGAGCTTGTTCTTGTGCTGCCATGATTAGTGCCTCTGTGCTGTCTTTCAGTCCAGCTTTGTCCAGCCACTGGTAGGATTTCTGGATATCAGCCACCTCCTCTATCTGCCGGTGGTACATACCGTGCAGGGGCCTGTCCTTCCATGATGGTTCCTCGTCTCCCTCCTCTTTCTTGGGTTTCTGCTGCCTGAGGTATTCACTGAGCACTCGGTCAGTTGGGGCCATCTTCCCAATGTATTCTTGGATGTTCGTTGTCTCATCCTGGACTGTGGTGCTGACACTCACCAGTCCCCGGCCCCCTTCCTTCCGCTTAGCGTACAGCCTCCGGGTGCTGGACTTGGGGTGAAACCCTCCATGCATGGTAAGGAGCTTTCTTGTCTTTATGTCAGTGGCTTCTATCTCCTCCTTTGGCCAGCCTATTACCCCAGCAGGGTACCTGATCACGGGCAGGGCGTACGTGTTGATGGCCCGGATCTTGTTCTTACCATTCAGCTGACTCCTCAGGACTTGCCTGACCCTCTGCAGGTACTTGGTGGTTGCAGCCTTTCTAGCGGCCTCTTCATGGTTCCCATTTGCCTGCGGGATCCCCAGGTACTTGTAACTGTCCTCTATGTCTGCAATGTTGCCTTCTGGTAGTTCAATCCCCTCAGTTCTGACTACCTTCCCTCTCTTTGTTACCATCCGACTACACTTCTCCAGTCCGAACGACATTCCAATGTCATTGCTGTATACATATATATATATATATATATATATATATACATACATATATATATATATATATATATATATATATATATATATATATATATATATATATATATATTAGGGGTGCAACGATATTCATATCGATATTGAACCGTTCGATACAGTGCTTTCGGTTCGGTACGCATATGTATCGAACAATACAACATTTGTAATTTATTTGATCAACTTTCCTTCTGACGATGCTGTCTGTGTTGAGCGCTCAGTGAATCTGCGTTCGACTACTCCGCCTAGGCTGCACTGTCGAGCGCAGATCCACTGAGCGCTCAACACAGACAGCATCGTCAGAAGGAAGAGCGCAGGGCAAGCTAGCGAGACAGAAGTTAAGCTCTCCTTGCAAGATGGACCTCCCCCACTCTCATTCAGATCTGGCGTTTGGAATTATTTTGGTTTTCATGTGACGTATGACCCTGAAGGTAAGCGAGTCATGGACTAAAGTAAAACAGTATGTTGGATGTGCCACGCAATGCTTAATTACATGGGTGGGAACTAGTGTGTTAGCGCAGTTAGCTCGTTAACGTGTTGGCCGTCTAGCCCCATGCACGGGGCGATCGGCGGTAGCTCGTTAACGGAGATTTGCCGTGTTGTGGCGTTAAGGTCATTTCAACGAGATTAACCTGAAAGCACTAGTGGGAACACAACGAATATGACTGCACATTTACGCCGACATCATCCTAGTGCAAAGACAAAAACAACAAGCATGCTACCAACTTTAGCCGAGTCATTTAGACAGCTGTTAGCACATGATTCTCCTTATGCTGCTGAGAATATAGCCCAGAAGAAGCGGATAGTATAGCTTTTATTTTGGAAAGAGACATTTCTCTGTAATAAACTCTCTTTTCCAAAGATGAGTGATTCCTCAATCAGATACAGGGCTTGCAAAATCGCTAGCCCGACGTCCTGGGGCTAGCGATTTTTTTCAGACGGGCTACCCTGCCCGTCGGGCTATTGTAGGAAGGAAAAATATATGTCAATGCTTTTGCATTCTTTCAGAAATGTAGCTGGGTAATTATGTCATTGGCATCGGTGAGCCACTGTCAATATGTGACATATTGAAATCGCGTTTGAATTTGCGCTTGTTTTTTTGCTTTCACTTTGCAATCGTGCGAACTGTGTATAGAGAGCGACAGCACTGATCTGTGAGTGATGATAATTTGTGCACCAATTCCTCTGACATCGTCTTATTAATCGTTAGCTTACTATGCAAACATGACAAGTGAAATCTCCCGCAGCAAGCTTAAACATGTGAGAGGTTGATCGCGCAGAGAATCGCTGA
Organism: Aulonocara stuartgranti; assembly: GCF_965226115.1. Taxonomy (NCBI): domain Eukaryota; kingdom Metazoa; phylum Chordata; class Actinopteri; order Cichliformes; family Cichlidae; genus Aulonocara; species Aulonocara stuartgranti. The sequence goes on from NC_138946.1 coordinate 29,530,488, forward strand.
GCTTATGTGAGTCCGTGTGTAAAAGCAGCAGAATATATATTTTAGTTCTGCTGAGCCAAATAAGACAGGTCAGGGTGAAGAAGTGACAGCCAAAGAAAAGCTTACCACAAAACGGAGAAGTTATGACAAATGAGACTATAAGGCAAAAAGAAAGTGCAGCTTTATGGTTTCATGGACAAAATAATTTCTGTGGCTGCAATATGACGAGCTAAATAACCAGGGCTGCACATAAGTGGTCCGCAGGTGCGTATTCGCTGTCAAAATAAAAAACGCGCACAAGGGTTAGGGTTAAATTTAAAAACTGTACTTTTGAGTTAAAATATATATTTATAATTTTAATAAATGACAAATTAAAAAGGCATGAACATTTTTTTTGTATCGAAAAAATATCGAACCGTGACACCAAAGTATCGAACCGAACCGAACCGTGAATTTTGTGTATCGTTGCACCCCTAATATATACATACATTGGGTGAGTGTGCAGTAGTAGCAGCAAGCAGGTGAATTCTGTGCATTAATATGAATAGACATCTGACTATTTTACAGGATAGACAATATAAACATATTTAAAATTAAAGGAATTGAAATGTACATTGTGCCTTGGTTTAGTGTCTGGAAGCGTCCTGTCTCAGTCAATTATAGATGATCTGAGAGGGCGGGTGTGTGTGTTTAGGGAACGGATGGCTTGGGGATAGAAGCTCCTCTTGAGTCTCTCTGTCCTTGCCCGGAAGATGCGGAACCTTCTACCAGATTGCAGAAGTTGGAACAGTTTGTTGCCAGGATGGGATGGGTCCTTCAGTATCTGCGCTGCTCTAGTCCGGCATCTCCTGGTGTAGGTGTCCTGAAGCGGGGGGAGAGCAATCCTGCAGCAGTGTTCTGCTGTACAGATCACTCTCTGGAGAGCTTTTTGGTCCTTCACACAGCTGTTCCCAAACCACGATGTCATGTTCTGTGTGAGGATGCTCTCCACAGCGCTTGTATAGAAAATCCTGAGGATCTTTGGAGAGACCCTGAACTTCCTCAGTTGTCGTAGGTGCTACAGGCGCTGCCTAGCCTTTTTGGTCTGGACCTGAATGTGGGCAGCCCATGTCAGGTCTGAGGAGATGTGGACACCAAGATACTTGAAGGACTGCACCCTCTCCACTGGAGCTCCATTGATGATAATGGGCTTGTAGTCTCTGTGCTGACCCCTTCTGAAGTCCACCACCAGCTCCTTGGTCTCGCTGACGTTCAGCTGGAGGTGGTTGTCCTGGCACCACGATGCCAGATTCTTCACTTCATCCATGTAGGCCGTCTCATCGTTGTTGGAGACGGCACCCAACACCACTGTGTCGTCAGCAAACTTCACAATGGTGTTGGAGCCATGGGTGGCCACACAGTCTGAAGTGTAGAGGGAGTAGAGCAGTGGCGAGAGGACACATCCCTGAGGTGCTCCTGTGTTGATGGTGATGCTGTTGGAGAAGCACCTGCCCACCCTCACCACCTGAGTTCTGCCAGTGAGGAAGTCCAACACCCATGCACACAGACGGCTGTTAAGTCCCAGATCCCTCAGCTTTGTGAACAGTCTGCAGGGCACTATTGTGTTAAATGCTGAACTGTAATCAACAAACAGCATTCGCACATAGTTACCCTGTTTCTTGTCCACATGGCTGAGAGTGGTGTGTAGGACGTGGGCAATGGCATCCTCTGTGGATCTGTTGGATCTGTAGGCGAACTGCAGCGGATCTGTGGTGTCTGGGATGGAGGAGGAGATGATGTTCTTCAGCAGCCTGTCAAACACCTTCATTACTACCGAGGTCAGTGCAACTGGCCGGTAATCGTTCAGGGATGAGGGTTTGCTGTTCTTGGGCACAGGGATGATGGTGGATCTTTTGAAGCATGTGGGGACCACAGACTTCGCCAGGGACTCGTTGAAGATGTAAGTGAACACACCTGCTAGCTGGTGAGCACAACAGCGCAGCAGACGGCCAGTGATGCCGTCTGGCCCCGCCGCTTTCCTTGTGTTCACTCTCGTCAGTGCCGCTCGGACGTCATGCTCCGCGATGCTGGTCACCGGTCTCTCGCTGATGACGTCACTGTCCTCGGTAGTCAGGCGGTAGATAGCATTAGCCGCCTGGCTAATCTCGAAACGGGCGTAGAACTGATTCAGCTCGTTGGTGAATGCAGAGTCAGCGTTGATCAGCGCAGTGTCCCTGGCTTTGTAGTCCATAATGGTGCGTAGTCCATGCCACATACAACGTGTGTCGCCCTGGTGGAAGTGGGACTCCACACGTTCCCGGTACCAGCGTTTGGCATCTCTCACCGCGCGCCGCATGAGGCCGCTTTGTAGGCGCTCATATCGCCAGTGGCGAGACCCGCGTTGTAGGAGGCGGTCCTGGCGTTTACTGCAGTGCGGATCGATCTGTCCATCCACGGTTTCTGGTTTGGGAATGTGGTGACTCTCGCAGTGGGGATAATCTCCTCCGCTAGCATATTGACGAAGCATACTGCTACTTCTGTAAACTCGTTGATGTCGACTGCGCATGCTCTGAACATGTCCCAGTCGACGTCGTTGAGTGCGTCCTGTAGCGTAGCTTCTGATTGGGCAGTCCACCGTTTTACCTCCCTCGTGGTCACGTCTTCCCTCCGTATGCTTTGTTTATAATGGGGGATGAGGAAGATGGCGTTGTGGTCAGACTTCCCAAAAGCCGGGTGTGAGACAGCTTTGTAGTCCTGCTTGTATGGCGTGTAGCAGTGATCCAAAATTCGATCCCCTCTCGTTGGACACGAGACATGCTGGTAAAAGTTTGGAATGACTTGTCTGAGGTTCGCTTTGTTAAAGTCTCCTGCTACAATGAGGGCTGCGCCCGGGTCCTTGTTTTGAAGCGAGCTCAGCACATCATGTAATTTGGACAAAGCCATACCTGTGTCCGCTTGGGGTGGGATGTAGACCGCCGTGGCGATGACCGAGGTGAACTCACGGGGCAGATAGAAAGGGCGGCACTTAATGCTCAGGAACTCCAGATGTGGCGAGCAGCCGCTGGAGAGAGTAGAAATGCTCCTGGCATCACACCACTTTCTGTTTACCATGAAACACACTCCCCCACCTTTGGTTTTGTTTGACTCTGCCGTTCTGTCCGCGCGGAGCACAAAGAATGAATGCGACGGAGTTACGGCCTGGTCCGGCACGGTGGGGGTCAGCCATGTCTCCGTGAAGCACAGAATGTTGCAGTCCCTCATGTCACGTTGGAAGGTGACCCTTGCTCTTAGGTCGTCGAGCTTGTTCTCCATGGATTGTACATTGGCCAGTAGGATACCAGGCAGTGGTGCGCGATGCGCCTGCTGTCTCAGTCTGTTCCTAATACCAGCGCGTTTCCCCCGGCGCTTCTTTGTTCTGCGCCTCGGATGAGCGGCCCGTCCTTTGTTGTTCTCCGCGCCGCGTAGAATCTCTGATGGCCAGGAAGGGTCAGATTTAAAAGCATCCAAGATTAGATGTGCAACCTTGGCACCGATGTTTACAAGTGATCCGCTGTCGTAAACTATAAGGCTAGAGGATTTTGGGATGAAAACCAGAGCAAAAAATAGGTAAAAAACAAGAAAAGTAGATAGTCGGAGCGGAGTGGTCAGGAAGGCGTCTGGACATGGCCGCGCCATCTTGTAAGGAAGTTGCCACTTATGGGAAAAGCCCAGCATAATTCTTTAAATAAGTTGTCACCAACATGGATATTGTGTGGAACTGATATATCAACAAAGACAGGGAGGCCGCCGGTAAGGAAATGTTTGCTGACTATGTTAAAAGACTTTGCGGCTGCCGCTAGCTTACGTAGCATTAGCATTGTGCCGCGAGTTGGTCGCCTGTTTACGAGCGGCACCGTTGTTTATTGTTGGTTTGCAAGACTGTTCATGCTTGCATATGGTTAAGAGAAGCTGGTTATAAATACTATTGTTACTGCTTAAGTTCTAATGCAGATTGATCATTTAATTTAGCACTTTAATAGAAAGCAGTATCTTTCAAGATGTACAATTGTTATTGAATTACATAATTTTGAGCATTTAAGAATACTCAAGTAAATATTGTACTACAAAGCTTTATGCACTGCATTGATGTGTTAAAAATGTTTGGGATTGTTCACAGTATTTGCAGATGTGTGATAACAAACAATTTGTATTTTGGTTTTTGGTTTGTATTTAAAGGTTTTTCACCTATGGCTGACTATGACCAAAAAGAAGATTAAAGAAAAAGGAAAACAAAAGAACTGCCTGGTCATTGAGTGAAATCCAGTTAAACACCTGTGGTATATGCATCAATCCTTTTCAACCGGGGAAGCTGCACAAACTTAAAGAGCTTGACAAACATCCTCCCTCTTGGTACCATTTTCTGCAAATTTGATCTTCACTTTCACTGTTTTGCTGATGACACAGCAAAACATATATAACTGGGTGAAAACACATCTCTCCTGCAGGCCTCATTCCTCCCTATCACCTTCTTCCAAAATCCTGGTTCAGCTCTAATTTTCTTAAGCTCAATGAGGATAAAACTGAAATCCTCCTTACTGGCACTAAATCCAACCTTTTGAAGGCAAATCATTTCTTACTCAGTAGTGATAACTCCACAGTTTTCCCTTCAGCTCAGGTTAAGAGCCTTGGTGTCATCCTAGACAGTTCACTATCCTTTAAATCTCACATCAATAATCTCATCCGTTCTGCCTATTTTCATCTACGTAACATTAACAGTTTACGTCCTTCTCATTCCACCCAGGCTACGTCCAGTCTTGTTCGTAGTTTTATTACCGTCCATATTGACTATTGCAATTCTCTCTTGCATGGTCTCCCATGTTATTTACAAAGCTCCAGGGAAACAGGGGGATCACACACACGTTCACTCCAACCTCTCTCTCCACTAACAACCAGTCGCTCCTTCCACACTCCACACAGGAAAACACAGGGACGGGTACGGGGAATCTAGAGACACAGAAACACACGTTAACGTCGGAAATGGAGGCACGGGAAACTTCGGATTGACGTGTATTTACTAGAGTCTTCACAACAATCAGCGTCGAACAGCTGACCTCCTCCCTCTTAAATATCAGCTGGTCTGATGAGGCCCAGGTGTTCCCAGTCCAGGAAGGCGTGGGCTGAGGGCATGAACCCACCATGAGGTCCACCTGGCAAAACAAGAGAGAGAGGGAGAGAGAGAGAAAAAGAGAGCCAGTAGCAGGGATATTATGATCAGCACCTTGCTGATCCTGCAGGTCCTGCTTCCTCCCAATTTTCTTTAATTAAGTAATATATGCTGTTTTAGAATTTATATTCAATGTTAGTTATAGCTAGGCTTAAAGGTTTAATGCTAACTCATTTTAATAAATAACACTGTCATATGCAAAACTAGGGGGCACTAGGGTGGCACATGCCAACCCATGCCACCACAGTAGATCAGGTCCTTGTGGAGATTTTTATAAGGTAGGACAGTGGACTTTTTAAACTATATTTTTCAACAAAATCCTGGAGAGTGAGGGGATGCCTGAGGAATGGCAAAGAAGTTTACTTGTGCTTATTTTCAATAACAAAGGGGATGTGTAGAGCGGTTGGTAACTACAGAGGCATAAAGTTGCTGAGGCATGCCATGAAGCTACGGGAAATCTATGAAAGATAGGAGTCTCTTTTGCCTGTTGCAAACAACACTGTGATCTGTAGGAGTAGGGACGATTGGAATAGAGCCTGGAAACATGGAGGTATGCTCTGGAGAGAAGACTGATGATAGTCAGAAGAACCAAAACGCCGATTATGCATGTGTGTTAAGAGGAGGGAGACAGGTGTAGCAGTAATGATGCAGGGAGGCATGTTCGTGAAGTTTAAATGCCTACGGGCATCAATCCAAAGCAAATGACAAATACATATATGACACAATATAGTAAATTCTCCAGAGTTTGTCTTACAAACCTGCTATATAAAGGACGGAAATGTTATTCTGAAGTGCACTGGGATGCCATGCTTAAAGAAAGTTCTCCTGAGTTTCTCTTACAAACCTACTACAATGTTATTCTGTTTATTATTCTGTTGTCTGCAGAGAACATTCCCCTCTCAGGCAGAAAGGGAAAAAAAGAATACCCTAATTTTAAGAAAGCTGAACAATGCAGAGCAAAGAACGTCATACATAGAAAAATTGAATGACAAATGGAAAACAGATGATTGGTGATATTTTGGCAGACACTGGCTCATTACCAACCAATCTTATAAAGCATTTTGAATGCTACAGTACAATAGAAAAGCACTATATAAGAACCAGCCCATTACCATTTACTGTTATGTCACTTTTGCAGCCCCTGATTCACAGATCACTGTCACCCCATTAGGACACGGGGTGACACCATGAGGCAACTGTTCCTGTGATATAGTGCTTGATAAATAAAGCTGAATTGAACTGATTTGAATAGTCTCTCCAATACTAATACTAACTAAAAAAAATGGTTCAATATTGGCATATTTTGAATGTCTATTAATTACAATTTCAGTTTTTTTAATCTTTATCTTTTTAATCTATACACTGTGTGCCACATTTGCACATCAGCATATCAACTACTATCATGTGGCTTTCTTTTTTCTCCAGTTGCCAATGATTATTTTCAGAAACATGGCTGACAAGACCAAACAGCTTTGTGAGGTACATCACCGGGGCCACCGTGACGGGGCAGGGATAGCTCAGTAGGTAGAGTGGTGGCCCCATGATCGGAAGGTCGGGGGTTCAACTCCACTGAACGGCTACCCTGAGATACCCCTGAGCAAGGTACCGTCCCTACACACTGCTCCCCGGGCGCTGCATTGGTGGCTGCCCACTGGGTGAATGGGTTAAATGCAGAGGAACTATTTCCCTATGGGGACTAACACATACACATTATTATTATCACAAGAGATTAGAGCTGGGCGATATAAGATTTTTTCATATCACGATATGTTTTTTTCATTTCAGGCGATAACGATATCACGATATAAGCCAAATAACTATATTTGTAAGATTTAAATGTGCCGTTGCTCACAAGTAAAATGTGAAATAATCAGCAGCTTGTTTTTATTTAAATATTTATTTCCCATAATAAGTTCAACAGGGTAGATGTACTTAAGGAACATGAGACTTTTTCAGATAAATAAAGGCAAATATTGCAAACTACACAAAAGGCAGCTGCTAAAGCGTTTAAGTTTCAAAATAGAACAAACGAAACAGGCTACTAAATTGTCAATTCCACTTAGAAACAAAATACTAATTCTAAAAATAAATCTTAGTTTGTTTTACAGAAGAACAGACAAAACTGACTAACTTTTGTCAATATCAAATAAACTGAGAAGTAAAAGGAAATTCTCAATCTCTCCTTGTTGTATAGCTTAGCTTTTCAAACTGTTTTAACAGTTACTTTAGTCTGACAAAAGCCGAATGACGAATTAGCGCTTCCAGTCAGAGACTGAGGCTACATCCACACGTACACGGGTGTTTTTGAAAACTGAGATTTTCCGTTTTCGTTTTAAAAAATAATCCCGTCCACACATAAAGGGAGAAATGAAGGAAAACGCTGCTATGAACATGCCAAAGCAGCAGGTGGAGCTAGATTCCTAACCGTGCAGAAATGTTGGCCAATCAGAAGTCTAGAAGCCTCGGTGGGAAAAAGTAAACAAAGCTGGGGCATAGAAGCAGAACCGAGTCGTATGTGTGGAGGGACAGTAACTGTGTGTATATGTAAGCATTTAAACACTGCAGAGTAGAATTAACAGTAACAGTATTGTATAAATTCATTTCACCGAAACAATAACGTGGCGCACAGTGTGACGTCAAAAAATGCGCACACCTTTGATGCTGCGTTTTCTCCGTTTTTCTAGTCCACACGTAAATGCAAAAACTGAGTTTTTAAAAATCTTTGTTTTCAGTGACCAAAAACGCCGTTTACGTGTGGACGAAAGGTGCAAACGCATAGAAAGATCTGCGTTTTCAAGAATGCCCGGGTACGTGTGGACGTAGCGCATGCACCAGTTTATTGTATTTCCAGACTTGCTTTCGGCACAATTTACAGTGCACGCTACTCTGTTTTTTGTCAGACTTGAAATAGCCGAAATACCTTCACACTACGGAACTTCTTTGGCTCTTCCGTTCGACAATCTCTCCGGCATTGGAACCATCATCTGTTTTCTCTTCGGTAACATTCGGTCACGCTCGGTTGATTTTTCTAGTCGGCACACTCATTTCCTCCATTACCCGGGCGGTACGGTGGCTGGCTGCTTCCCAAACAGATACACATGTGCGGCTTGGCACTTGTGCTGTACGTAACAAGTCACGTGACGTGACGCTGTGGATGTGATTGGTTCGGCTCTGCGCTACTTAATTTGGATTGGCTGGGTTTTTTTGTTGTTTTTTTTTGTTTGTTTTTTTAAAAGAGGACAAGGGCGGCGAGGTCTATCGCGATAGTTTAATTTTTCTATCGAGAAAAAGTTATATCGCAATACATATCGTTATCGTTCTATCGCCCAGCTCTACAAGAGATGTGACGGTATTTTTCTATAGCTTCATTAACAGGTCTATATAAAAATTAAATCGAGACGATCTAATGTGTGAGGGGTCATTATACTGTAGCAAAATGGCCATAAGTCCCATGACATTATGTGTCTGTGATGCGAATGGAATACGTTGAGGCAAAGGTATACTTCCTGCTCAGTATAAGGCGTTTTTTTTTTTCTGGCAAAAACGGTTTGTCTGTAGCTATTTCCCTTGGTGCCAGGTTTCAAAAATGGCGATTTTGATTTTCGCGAAGGAGACGCTCTCATGACTCATCAAGTGACACCTATGACTACCCAATTGGTGGCACCCAGTCTGATTAAGTAACATTTTCAGATCTCAGATGCTAGATCTGCTTTAGCAGGTACTAAAACATTACCTGGTGCCCGGTACTAGCACCTAATGGAAAACTCTAAAAACTGAGTCGAACCATGCCCATCCAACCTGAGTAAATTTAAATGTTATTAGGAAAGATTAGAAAAAAACTGGGATTTCATAAATACTGTTAAAGGTTCAGTTTTTAAAACCATACTTCAGAACAAGATCTAGAGTGTGATTAAAGTGGTGGATGGGTTCTTTTGCATTTTGGAAGAATGCCAATTGAGCTTAATGACAGATTAAATGTCACAGTTATTTTTAATATCTAAATGAATGTTAGAATCACCCACAATAATTATTTTATCTGAGCTAAGCAGCAAATCATGTAAAAACTCTAAATAAGGCCCAGGTCGATGATACATAACAACAAATAAAACTTGTTTTTGAGTTTCCAGCTAGTGTGGACAATAGTAGGTGTCAGGCTTTTATATGAATTAAAATTCTGTCTGGGTCTTTAGATTAATAAGCTGGAGTTCACTCCACGAGCGTCTGGCAGCACAAATGAACCAGCTGCTAGTTGATGAGAGACACCCAGAATTGTTAACCGAAGGCCGGACAGTCCTGATCCTCAAGGACCCCCAGAAGGGACCGGTCCCCTCTAACTACCGACCAATAACCTGCCTCAGCACCACATGGAAGCTCCTGTCAGGCATCATAGCAGCTAAGATGAAGAGGGGCACATGGGTCAATACATGAGTGGGGCACAGAAAGATATAGGCAAGAATACCCGAGGTGCAAAACACCAGCTACTGGTAAACCGAACAATTGGCCGAGACTGCAAGACCAGACTGACTAACCTGTGCACTGCCTGGATTGATTACAAGAAGGCCTATGACTGAGTGCCCCACACCTGGATCCAGGAATGCCTAGAACTATATAAGATCAACAAGACCCTGAGAGCCTTCATCAGGAACTCAATGGGGATGTGGCGCACAACACTAGAGGCCAACCTCAAGCCCATAGCACAAGTCACCATCAAGTGCGGGATCTACCAAGGAGATGCTCTGTCCCCACTGCTGTTCTGCATAGGCCTGAATCCCCTCAGTGAGATCATTGACAAGACTGGCTATGGATACTGACTACGAAATGGAACAGTTGTCAGCTACCTCTTGTACATGGATGACATCAAGCTGTGTGATGGACCGAGCAGTGAAGGAAACTTAGGCACAGGTTAAAGTCCAAAAATGATTTTTTATTTAACCCAAAAAACATAATTGGTTAACTCATGCAAAAAGAATCAAAATCTTGGGCCCATAAAAGAGGTCAAACTAACAAAACTCTACTCAAAGTTGACAACACAACTGATAACTCAAACAAACTGACCTAACTTAATGAGACAAAGGGGAAACTTAAATAGTGGCTGATCAGCCCGCAAAAACAGGAGAAGGGGTAAAACACACAAAACCTAACTAAACCAAACATAATGAACTCCAATCCCCCCCATGGTCCTGAGTTATGGCATGAACCAATTTGTAGTCTTCCTTTAAAGCTCACTCCGCCCCTTTTCCACCTCTTGGCTCCTTAATCAAGGGAATGGAAGAGCTGCAACTACGGTAACTCAGAAAACAAAAAATTAATCATACATAACAGTGTAAACTAAAATGTGCACACTTATTTTAGAATGCAGTGTTATGTGGATATGTTAATTAACTCTAAACCAAAACCAGTTATTTATTGTCCTATCAATAAATATCTATATTTAAAGAAAGAAATGTGAATGCAAGGTTACTTATAAGCCTCTACACTAACATGGTGATATTACCACTGTGTGGCTGTAAGTGCAGCCATCACACACTCCCCCTCTTCAGATCTCTCCCTGGGACAGCGAGAGAGACAGTCTGCAGTACAGTTATCTTTGCCGGGGATGTGGTTGATAGTGAACCGGAATGGCTGGATTGCAAGATACCATCGTGTGATCCTTCCATTTGTGTCCTTCATTCTCTCTATCCATTGAAAAGCCTTGTGGTCTGTTTCCAATATGAACTCCCGTCCGAGAAGATAATACCTAAAGGAGTCCAGGGCCCATTTGATGGCAAGTCCCTCCTTCTCGATGCCTGAGTATCGCACTTCCCTCGGAAACAGCTTGCGGCTGATGAAGGCCACTGGATGATGCTCTCCAGGCGGTCCCTGTAACAGAACAGCTCCCAATCCTCTCTCTGAGGCATCAGTCTGAAGAATGAACTTTCTCTCAAAATCAGGGCTGTGCAAGACTGGGCTCTTACTCAGAGATTGTCGTAGGTCCTGAAAAGCCATCTTAGCCTCCTCTGTCCAGGTGATCTTATTGGGACTTCGGGCACCAGTCAGATCCGTCAGAAGAGCTGCCCTGGCGGAGAAATGAGGGATAAACCGATGATAGAATCCTGCCATACCTAAAAATGATCTCAGCTGCTTTCTGGTCTCTGGCAAGGGACAGGATTCTATGGCGGTTACCTTATTGACTTGAGGTTTTATTACTCCATTTCCAATCACAAACCCAAGGTACTCAGTTTCAGCCTTGGCAATGGCACACTTAGCTGGATTAACAGTCAACCCTGCAGACTGAAGACGCCCCAATACCTTCTCCAGGTGTTTCAGGTGTTCTTCCCAGGTAGAACTGAAAATCACTATGTCATCAAGGTAGGCTGCAGCAAAATCAGACATGTCAGACAGTATCTGGTCCATCAGTCTCTGGAATGTTGCCGGGGCACCATGCAGTCCAAAGGGCATGACTTTAAACTGGAACAAGCTCCACGGGGTCCGGAAAGCAGTCAGCTCTTTTGAGCGCTTAGTCAGTGGTACCTGCCAATAACCCTTGCAGAGGTCTATTGTTGTCAGGTATCTGGCCTTCCCAAGGCGCTCAACCATGTCATCAATGCGGGGAGTTGGATATGAATCAAATTGTGATATTGCATTCAGGTACCTGAAGTCTATGCAGAAACGGATACTGCCATCCTTCTTTGGCACCAGGACCACCGGGTGGCACCACTCGCTCTTCGAGGCTTCAATGATTCCTAGTGACAACATCAGGTCGATCTCCTCTTTCAACGGGATCAATAGACGCTCAGGTATCCTGTAACTCATTCTCCTCACAGAAGCTCCATCTTTCAACACAATGTCATGTTCCACAATGTCCGTTCTACCAGGATTTTCACTGAACACATCCAATTTACACAGGTTTCTCACCTGAGCCCGTCTTTCCTCAGGAAGATGGTTGAGATCCAGGTCCTGAGGAGTGGGTTTTGGCAGATACTGATCATCCACTTCCTCCTCCTCTGAAACCTCCTGGATCAGAAAGACATCTGCTTTTGGTCTCTCCACCCATTCCTTAAGCAGGTTAATGTGCAGTACTCTGCTGGAGCGGGGCTGATCTGGAATAGCGACCTTATAGGTTGTTTGTCCAAGTTTCTTTTGGATCTCATATGGCCCTTGCCACTTTGCTAACAGCTTACTGTCATCACTTGGAAGAAGCACCAGCACCTTCTCACCAGGACTGAAGGATCTTTGCCGAGCTGACTGGTCGTACCAGGCCTTCTGGTGCTGCTGTGCTTCCGCTTTGTGGGCTTGGGCCAGCTCCGTCATCTTCTCCAACCGTTCCCGTATCTGGACAACATAAGAGACAACATTGACAGCCTGTGATCTTTCTTGGTCACCCTCCCAAGTCTCCCTTAGAAGAGACAAGGGGCCTCGTACCTCATGGCGATACAATAGTTCGAAAGGTGAAAAACCTGTAGAAGCCTGGGGTACTTCTCTATATGCAAAGAGGAGGTAGGGCAGCCACTGATCCCAGTCTGTACCAGTTTCATTGACAAATTTGTGTAACATTTGTTTCAGAGTCTGATTGAAGCGCTCTGTTAGGCCATCTGTCTGAGGGTGGTATGGTGTTGTCCTCAGGCTCTTAATCCCAAGGAGCTGGTACACCTGCTTCAACAAAGTGGACATAAAGTTAGTGCCACGGTCAGTAAGAATCTCACGAGGAAAACCAACCCTTGAGAAGAACTGTATGAGACAGAGGGCGACTGCTTTGGCTTTTATTGATCTCAAAGGAAAGACCTCTGGATACTTTGTAGCGTAATCTGTCACAACCAGCATGTAACGGTTGCCTGCCTTGCTTCTTTCTAGAGGACCAACAATGTCCATTCCTAGCCGTTCAAATGGAGTGCTGATAATTGGTAGAGACTGGAGAGGAGCTCTGGAGGGGAGGGCACTGAGGGCAGCTTTTACAGAACAGTGTAACATCCGAGCGCACTCCAGGCCAATGAAAATATTTTCTAATGCGGGCCATGGTTTTATGCTTTCCCAAGTGGCCAGCCCATGGAATGGAGTGTCCCAAGAAGAGCACCACCTTCTGGACTGCTCTAGGAACCACCAACTGCAATGCTGAACCCTTCTGATGATACAAAATGCCATCTTTCAGCAGAAACTCCCCCCTGCTGTTCAAATCTTGCTTAGTTCCTTGGTTCCTCTCTGCAGCTTTCTGGAACAGAGATGTTAGAGATGGATCGTCATGTTGCATTTCAATAATATTAACAGGGATTTTAAAACCCAAAGGTAACTCAGGCTCTGTGCTAGGAGCTGCTTGAACAGCAGTATGTAGAAACTTCTCTTGACTTCTCTGTCAACATGACTTACGAGACTTCCCGGGTGCAGTCTCTATGTCCGCATCATAGAAGGGCAAGGCACAGAGTGGGTGTAGGGACTCCTCTTTCTTCTTAGCTTGAGCTCTTGTTACTGCAACATTGCATGTATGACTAGGATTCAGCAAGTCAAACAACACAGGCAGATCTCGACCCAGCACTACTGGAAATGGCAGATTCTCTGCAACACCAATATTTAGAATATACGTTTGTCCTTGTACCTTGATGTACAGATCTGCTGTTGGATATGATCTCTCATCTCCATGAATGCAGTGAACAGGGATTGTCTTCACATTAACTTTATTTGCGGGAACAAAGTCTCGGTGCACAAGAGTCTGAGTACTTCCTGAGTCAACAAGGGCCTTTAATGGTTTCCCATCAACCTCAACTAAGGTCATTTTGAAACCATTCTCAAACTCCACTTTAGGCTCCACACTTTGTCGGGGCACAAAACACATCTGAGTTATTTTTGTAGAATTCTTTGGGCACATAGGTTTTGTGTGGCCCTCCATCCCACACAAATAACAAATCACAGTCTTGGGTGGAGGTCTTGACGGCATATTGACAGACTGGCTCTTTGGAGGTTTACTCACCCCTGCTTTCTGGTAGTGAGGGACAGATTTTGAACCATCTCTCATTTTCCATGCTGTGGCTCCATGGCTGTCCTTTTTTCCGTGCCGCCACAAACACATCAGCCAGCTCTGCAGCCGCCGCTGCAGAGTTTGGATTGCGTTCTTTAATCCATGTCTGTAACTCAGGAGACAGCATTCTCAAGTATTGTTCTAAAATTAATATTTCACTAACCTCATGCACCGTTTTTCCTTTTGGCTTCTCTATGTCTCTAACTGTCCTCTATGTCTGCAATGTTGCCTTCTGGTAGTTCAATCCTCTCAGTTCTGACTACCTTCCCTCTCTTTGTTACCATTCAACTACACTTCTCCAGTCCGAACGACATTCCAATGTCATTGCTGTATAGCCTGGTAGTGTGGATCAGTGAATCGATGTCTCGTTCACTCTTGGCATACAGCTTGATGTCATCCATGTACAGGAGGTGGCTGACAACTGTTCCGTTCCGTAGCCAGTATCCGTAGCCAGTCTTGTCAATGATCTCACTGAGGGGGTTCATGCCTATGCAGAACAGCAGTGGGGACAGAGCATCTCCTTGGTAGATCCCGCACTTGATGGTGACTTGTGCTATGGGCTTGGAGTTGGCCTCTAGTGTTGTACGCCTCTAGTGTTGTACGCCACATCCCCATTACACACACACACACACACACACACACACACACACACACACACACACACATACATATATATATATATATATATATATATATATATATATATATATATATGTGTATATGTACATTGGGTGAGTGTGCAGTAATAGCAGCAAGCAGGTGAATTCTGTGCATTAATATGAATAGACATCTGACTATTTTACAGGATAGACAATATAAACATATTTAAAATTAAAGGAATTGAAATGTACATTGTGCCTTGGTTTAGTGTCTGGAAGCGTCCTGTCTCAGTCAATTATAGATGATCTGAGAGGGCGGGTGTGTGTGTTTAGGGCACGGATGGCTTGGGGATAGAAGCTCCTCTTGAGTCTCTCTGTCCTTGCCCGGAAGATGCGGAACCTTCTACCAGATTGCAGAAGTTGGAACAGTTTGTATATATTGAGTTCATAAATTAAGACTTTAGCTTCTGTGTATATGTTGACTCGCATACTCACATTCTAAAATACGTTATTGTGCATGAAGACTAAATATCTCATGTGGAGTAGTTTGCATTAAAACCATGCAAACTTTTTCATGGCTATAATATTGAATTAAATGTGTAGTAGTAGTATTTATTTATTGTCATTGTCAAGAACAATGAAATTGCGTTTGGGGCTTCCATACAACCCAAAAAAAGAAGAAAATAATAAATACCCCTTAAAACCCAGCCTAATCACATTTAATGCCTAATCACATTTAACAACAACAGAATTAAATGTGATTAGGCATTTTCCTACTCCTCTTTGAGTAGGAAATTGGAAAAATCCTCCTCAGTATCTCACTCTTTTCTTTCCACTAGGTGGAAACTCTGATGTTTTTAGAAAATAAAAGAGGACTAAAAGTTAGAAAGCAATCACTTTCCACTTTTGAGTTGAACTCCTGTATACAATCACAATTAATGTCTTTTAATAAGACTCATATTTCTGATTTCCTTTCTACTTTGTCCTTTGTTCCTTTCATTGCACTCAAAGCTGCAGCACTCCCACTGGTAAAATATGAGTGCACAGTTTCTCATGGGTTTGAATTTGGGAGGCAGTGTAAACAGAGCTTGTTGACTGCTAAGCAAAGAGAAAGAATACTAAGTTGTTTAAAATTCAGATGGTGAGGATTTTTGCTAAATGCTGTAAACCGCTGAAAAAAAGTCAAATCAAAGTCCTTGTGTGTTTTTTGTGTGCCAGAATCAGTGTCCGAACCTGCCTTCAGGTTAAATTAGGAAACAGACAATTTTCAATTGTGAATATGATTAATTTTTCTTTCTTTTTTTTTTCTTTTTTTTTTTTACATTGAAATAGTGTTAGCAGATCATTAATGACTTGTTTAGCCAGCAGTTCTGTACTTTCGTTAAAACCTTTTCAAGACAAATTAGGTTAGAGATGCAGGGGCAAAAAGTGAAAAGAAGATAAACAATGTCATTAATTTATAATACTAGTACATCAATGTATGCTATTGTTCAGCCTATTCCTGCTACTGGCTGGGTGACATGATGATATGATAATATGTGATACAGATAACCTTCCAAAGCTTAAGCTGTCTGCCCTTTGTGGCTGCTTGACTTGTGGTCTTATAGTAGTAGTTGGCAGACAATGAAACAAATACAGGCACAGAATTTTGTATGTTATATTGAAGTAATATTTATTTGTCCAAGTGACAAAATTTTAAAGAATCAGCCTCATACAAACTGTCTTTTGTACAAGACTGTAAACAATAGTTGCTGTAAATATGGATATTTTAAAATAGAAATCTGTACGGATTGATTTTTGTAGCCAGTTTGAAGCGGCATTATTAGAAATGCAGGTTGCTGGTTGACGTTGTCAGGAAACATTGTGTGGCAGGCACAACAGGAAAAATGGGTAACAATGGGAAACTAGAAATATGGATAAACTCAAGATCGGAAGAAATCTGAACTAGGAAACATAAGATACAGAGAGAACATAAAGACAAATAAAGATTCAAAAAACCATTAATTCAAAACACTGGGTCAACAGACCACGTACCCTAACAGATGTGAGTGTGACTGACTGTCTGTTTCTCCCTATGGGAGAGCCTCTTGATCTCCATTTTACGCTGGGATTAAGATAGGTTAAAAGCAAAAAAAAAAATACATGTGTTGAAAACTGTGTTAAACAAAACCTTTTTTTCCCCCTTTGGCCTAATGCATGTAAATGTACTCATATTAATTTAGTACTTTTATAGTTTGAGCCCTCTAAGTAGATAATACTACCCACTCACGCATGTATTCATAAAATTCTTGGCAGTAAATTACTTTAATTGCTTGAGGGGAAGCTACAGTGGAAGCGTGTCTATCATGCTGTTTTTGAGGATTCTTTAGAAAAGTTTAGTCATATGTCTGCACTAGAATCTGGTTGAGGAAGTTTACTTTCTGTGGCCATTATTGATTAAACCCATACTTTAAAATTAGTGCATCATATTAAATCAATGCTACAAGGGTTTTTATTGTATGTTTTCTGTGTACATTGCATAAAAAATGTGCATTTTATTTGATTATACACTGTGCCATATATGCGCCAACACTGGAGAACATGCACCCCATGCTTTTCTATTGCTCTTTTCCTCTATAGTGCCATAAATGCCCCAAGGATGCCATTGACCCTACTGCTGCCACTGAAGTGGAAGTGACTGATGGTGCAACAAAAACTGTGACAGCGTAAATGGAGCTGATTCGTTCAGTTGCAAAGCAGTGAGCTCCTGTTACACTGCCACCATTCAAAACACTTAAAATGTTGAATTTCCAGCTCTAGAGTGCAGAACTGAGGCTACTGAAAGTTAAAACTCCCAACTCACATGATGGACAATTGGCAGCCCAAAGCAGTTTGCACATTTTCTTTTTTTAACCATTAAGTCACTTACTTCATATGGCTTTGGCCTTTGTACATTCTCAGCAGGATTGAAACACCTATTATGAAAATACAGCAGATGTGTCATTCCGTGGAAACATTCAAACATCAGTCATCAGCTCCTGTATCAAAGCAGTATTCTTTGACTGCGGAAAGCATTCGGTTGTAATTGCAACCGACCACAACGATCCAGTTTCAGCCCATTATTTCAATCAGTTTTGAATATCACAAAGTGTGTGGGTAGATCAACAAAAGAAACCTGACGCTGCACAGTAAGTGCATTTGCATATTGAAAATAAGTCTTGTTCTAAGCTTACATAATTTCTGAGAACATAATTGCTATTCCAATTTCAGCGTGTCGCATCAGAATATTACTTCACAATTACATGATAAAATGCACATTAGAAATTGTGTTTCTAGTTTTTTTCTGTTTCTATGTTATGACTGGTTGCCTGTCTCTCTGTATGGGGGACCTCTCTACTACTTTTTAAAAGTAATACAGTGATTCTTAATAAATAAATAAAAAAACAACACATATCGTTTCTATTGAACTTGCTTACTATTATTAGTGTATAATCTAAAAGTAATCGTATTAAATTCAGCTGCACAATCCCCTCTCTCTACACTGTGTCATACCAGAAGTTCAGCTTTTATAAGCATCAGCACATTTTTGAATCATAAATGTAGCATGCAATAGAGTACATGTTTTTAGTTCAAAGAAACAGGGAAAAAATAAATTAATAAATACAAATTTGTCATTTAAAAAAATAAGTCTATACGTAGTGGGGAGGGGTTGATCATATAAAGTATGTTTTTGTGATTTCCATGAGTACTCCCTCATGGAAATCACTGAATCTTAAAAATAACCCTACTTTCAGTGTTGTTTTTGTTCCTTCACAGGTGTGCACTCGGGGATGTTGTCACACACACAGCATGGCTTAATCGGTCAAGTATACTGTATGCTGGAGAAGACAAGTGGTCGATTGATCCCAGAGTGAGTTTGGTGACTCTTAATCAAGAGGAGTTCACCATCAAGATTGAAAATGTGGACATGACAGATGAAGGACAGTATGTGTGTGCAATCCAGACAAGCAGTCGACCAAGAACCACCTCAGTTCACATCCTCGTCCAAGGTAATGACGCCAAGATAAAGACAGCTACAGCTGCTGATATGATACTAAATTCAACAATGAGTCCTATGTGAAATTCTAGTAAATTATTGTTTTTTCCGAATGTGCTACAAGCAATGAGTCTCTGGTAATCATAAAAAAATTTTATTTCCTGAACTTATACAGACACCATAACTTATGCCTGCTGCAAATTAGTTTTTTTGTTCATGACTATTGCAATTTTAAGCCATTCTTCCTTGAATGTGACTTCAAGCTAAGATATTTTTAGAACCTCTTGCACACATCCATTTTTTTTGTTTTCTTCTTGTTTTGCTAGTATACTATCTATGACTTCTATCTAAAGCACCAGCATAGCAGAGCTGAAGTGGGAAAAAAAACATATAGAGTCAAAACAGGCCTTCAGTGCCTCTCGTAAATCTCATTTTCTCATTCATCGCTCCACTGGAGCAATGAGATGCCAAATGCCTTGCTCAAGGAATGAGAGGGGAGTGTGTTTCTCATCCGCTATATTAGGTAAGGTTAATGGAGAATACCAGGTGTTAAGATGCTTAGGTTATAATGATGTGTGGAGTTGTGATAGTCTCCTAATGGAATTCAGAACACATTGAGGTGCATTGGATTGTATACACACAGTGCAATGGGGCAGTTTAGAGCTATTTGATATGCAGATATGTAGCATGCATATATGTGTGTATGTGTGTATATATATATATATATATGTATGTATATATATATATATTAGGGGTGCAACGATACACAAAATTCACGGTTCGGTTCGATACTTTGGTGTCACGGTTCGATATTTTTTCGATACAAAAAAATGTTCATGCCTTTTTAATTTGTCATTTATTAAAATTATAAATATATATTTTAACTCAAAAGTACAGTTTTTAAATTTAACCCTAACCCTTGTGCGCGTTTTTTATTTTGACAGCGAATGCGCACCTGCGGACCACTTATGTGCAGCCCTGGTTATTTAGCTCGTCATATTGCAACCACAGAAATTATTTTGTCCATGAAACCATAAAGCTGCACTTTCTTTTTGCCTTATAGTCTGATTTGTCATAACTTCTCCGTTTTGTGGTAAGCTTTTCTTTGGCTGTCACTTCTTCACCCCGACCTGTCTTATTTGGCTCAGCAGAACTAAAATATATATACTGCTGCTTTTACACACGCACTCACATAAGCTCAGCGATTCTCTGCGCGATCAACCTCGCACATGTTTAAGCTTGCTGCGGGAGATTTCACTTGTCATGTTTGCATAGTAAGCTAACGATTAATAAGACGATGTCAGAGGAATTGGTGCACAAATTATCATCACTCACAGATCAGTGCTGTCGCTCTCTATACACAGTTCGCACGATTGCAAAGTGAAAGCAAAAAAACAAGCGCAAATTCAAACGCGATTTCAATATGTCACATATTGACAGTGGCTCACCGATGCCAATGACATAATTACCCAGCTACATTTCTGAAAGAATGCAAAAGCATTGACATATATTTTTCCTTCCTACAATAGCCCGACGGGCAGGGTAGCCCGTCTGAAAAAAATCGCTAGCCTCAGGACGTCGGGCTAGCGATTTTGCGAGCCCTGTATCTGATTGAGGAATCACTCATCTTTGGAAAAGAGAGTTTATTACAGAGAAATGTCTCTTTCCAAAATAAAAGCTATACTATCCGCTTCTTCTGGGCTATATTCTCAGCAGCATAAGGAGAATCATGTGCTAACAGCTGTCTAAATGACTCGGCTAAAGTTGGTAGCATGCTTGTTGTTTTTGTCTTTGCACTAGGATGATGTCGGCGTAAATGTGCAGTCATATTCGTTGTGTTCCCACTAGTGCTTTCAGGTTAATCTCGTTGAAATGACCTTAACGCCACAACACGGCAAATCTCCGTTAACGAGCTACCGCCGATCGCCCCGTGCATGGGGCTAGACGGCCAACACGTTAACGAGCTAACTGCGCTAACACACTAGTTCCCACCCATGTAATTAAGCATTGCGTGGCACATCCAACATACTGTTTTACTTTAGTCCATGACTCGCTTACCTTCAGGGTCATACGTCACATGAAAACCAAAATAATTCCAAACGCCAGATCTGAATGAGAGTGGGGGAGGTCCATCTTGCAAGGAGAGCTTAACTTCTGTCTCGCTAGCTTGCCCTGCGCTCTTCCTTCTGACGATGCTGTCTGTGTTGAGCGCTCAGTGGATCTGCGCTCGACAGTGCAGCCTAGGCGGAGTAGTCGAACGCAGATTCACTGAGCGCTCAACACAGACAGCATCGTCAGAAGGAAAGTTGATCAAATAAATTACAAATGTTGTATTGTTCGATACATATGCGTACCGAACCGAAAGCACTGTATCGAACGGTTCAATATCGATACGAATATCGTTGCACCCCTAATATATATATATATATATATATATATATATATATATATATATATATATATATATATATATGTATATATATATATATATGTATGTATATATATATATATATATATATATATGTATACAGCAATGACATTGGAATGTCGTTCGGACTGGAGAAGTGTAGTCGGATGGTAACAAAGAGAGGGAAGGTAGTCAGAACTGAGGGGATTGAACTACCAGAAGGCAACATTGCAGACATAGAGGACAGTTACAAGTACCTGGGGATCCCGCAGGCAAATGGGAACCATGAAGAGGCCGCTAGAAAGGCTGCAACCACCAAGTACCTGCAGAGGGTCAGGCAAGTCCTGAGGAGTCAGCTGAATGGTAAGAACAAGATCCGGGCCATCAACACGTACGCCCTGCCCGTGATCAGGTACCCTGCTGGGGTAATAGGCTGGCCAAAGGAGGAGATAGAAGCCACTGACATAAAGACAAGAAAGCTCCTTACCATGCATGGAGGGTTTCACCCCAAGTCCAGCACCCGGAGGCTGTACGCTAAGCGGAAGGAAGGGGGCCGGGGACTGGTGAGTGTCAGCACCACAGTCCAGGATGAGACAACGAACATCCAAGAATACATTGGGAAGATGGCCCCAACTGACCGAGTGCTCAGTGAATACCTCAGGCAGCAGAAACCCAAGAAAGAGGAGGGAGACGAGGAACCATCATGGAAGGACAGGCCCCTGCACGGTATGTACCACCGGCAGATAGAGGAGGTGGCTGATATCCAGAAATCCTACCAGTGGCTGGACAAAGCTGGACTGAAAGACAGCACAGAGGCACTAATCATGGCAGCACAAGAACAAGCTCTGAGTACAAGATCCATAGAGGCTGGGGTCTATCACACCAGGCAAGACCCCAGGTGCAGGCTGTGTAAAGATGCCCCAGAGACAATCCAGCACATAACAGCAGGGTGCAAGATGCTAGCAGGCAAGGCATACATGGAACGCCATAACCAAGTGGCCGGCATAGTGTACAGGAACATCTGTGCCGAGTATAACCTGGAAGTCCCGAGGTCAAAATGGGAGATGCCCCCAAGGGTGGTGGAGAATGACCGAGCTAAGATCCTGTGGGACTTCCAGATACAGACGGACAAAATGGTGGTGGCTAACCAACCGGACATAGTGGTGGTAGACAAACAGAAGAAGACGGCCGTAGTGATCGATGTAGCGGTTCCGAATGACAGCAATATCAGGAAGAAGGAACACGAGAAGCTGGAGAAATACCAAGGGCTCAGAGAAGAGCTCGAGAGGATGTGGAGGGTGAAGGTAACGGTGGTCCCCGTGGTAATCGGAGCACTAGGTGCGGTGACTCCCAAGCTAGGCGAGTGGCTCCAGCAGATCCCGGGAATAACATCGGAGATCTCTGTCCAGAAGAGCGCAGTCCTGGGAACAGCTAAGATACTGCGCAGGACCCTCAAGCTCCCAGGCCTCTGGTAGAGGACCCGAGCTTGAAGGATAAACCGCCCGCAGGGGCGTGCTGGGTGTTTTTATGTGTGTGTGTATATATATGTGTGTATATATATATGTGTGTGTATATATGTGTGTATATATATATATATATATATATACCAGAGGTGTGGACTCGAGTCACATGACTTGGACTCGAGTCAGACTCGAGTCATTAATTTTATGACTTTAGACTTGACTTGAAAAAATGTTCTAAGACTTGTGACTTGACTTGGACTTTTACACCAATGACCTGGGACTTGAATTGGACTTGAACCGGTTTACTTGAAAAGACTTGATATTTCACCCCAAATATAAAATTTAAAATGCATATTATATAGAGATTGAAAATGTGACGTCATTCAGGGGTAAAACCGCAAAGGATTCTGGGAACTCGTGGCAAGAGGTACTAGCGCACGCAGGCTTTCAATTGAAATCACAGCGATAAAAAAGAAACACAAAAATGGCAAGAAGCCGTTGTGTTATTAACTGCAATAGCCGGTCGCATGACAGCCACGGAAAGCCGACGGGTAAAGAGATCGGTTGTTATCGGATTACGTCGTTGAAGAGAAATTGTTCGAGCCATGTTTCCGAAGTAACAAAGAGGCGACGGGTGGCCTGGATTGCAGCCATTCAAAGACCAAATATAACGTCCCAGAACACTCCAGCTCACAGGTTAGTCTGCTGTTGTAGTTAATGCGTCATTTTTCTTAACATAATTGGTGATATAGGTTACAAGCAAGTCTGGCGCTGAAAAGAAATTGTCGCGCTATGCTCCTTTGTTTATTGTGCATAAATAGTGAATTGTCCTGACACAATATTGCGTTTCGCTTCTGTTATTATGGTACAGTGACAAAAACATAATTCACAGGATAAAACAAGTTTTTTGTATCACTAATTGCCCAGTACGATTACAGCATACAGTATTATTGTCACTGCTACATTTCTGTGATGCGTACCAGAAATTATTTCCACTGCTAATTAATTACCGTTGAGCTTAAAGGTCCTATTAATAAACGGTTAACGATTGTGTATTTATGAAGACGATTTGTGAGACTGGTAAACTTATGATACGTACGATGGTCTTTCGTTCTACACGGTGCATTTCAAGGTCCTGTACCCATCTGGCGGTAAACTGTACCTGGGCTTGTTGCAGTGACCTGAAGTTACTATCGTGCCAAACTAGGTATCCCCGACAGAATTTGTTTCCCCTGCGTCGGGAGCACACGCTGGACTGTCCAAATCACAGACAAACAGTATCCCGCATTGTTGATTTTTAGTTTACAAACACTTCTTATAATGACTAACTACTCCTGACATTTTTGAGATCTTAGCTCTTTATACAACGAAGTTATAGTGGGATACAAATAATATCAGGCTGGTCCTGCCACAATTTGTTCCCCCTGTGTAAATCACGGACAAACAGTATCCCACATTGCTGATTTTTCGTTCACAAACACTTCTTATTATGACGCATTTCTCCTGAAACTTTGGAGGATTTAGCTCTTTATATAATAAAGTTACAGGAGAATAAAAATAGTTATTAGCCAAAATGTTTATGGTTTATTAAAATAATCCCATCTGATACCCCGTGAGCAATAAATATATAATTTTCTGTTGTAACCCTCAAACTGAATGGTAATGTAATGATACTAATTTTTCACAAAATGAAAACATCAGTACTTCCTGCGTGCTCCCAGCACAGGGGAAACAAATTCTGTCGGGGATACCTACTTTGGCACGACACCGGTCCTACAACCGCATCCAAGAATAACATGCAGCTTATCTCAGAACTGTCGGTGAAAATTATTCTTGGAGCTAGGTTTAATTGAGCTGCATTTTAAAGAGGTGCAATTTCACAATTTGTTCACTATTTTGTCATGTGTTGAGAAAAACAC